>NC_091227.1:10756583-10876583 GCF_040958095.1 Procambarus clarkii
CATAAATATATATTAAATGAGAATAAGGATGATTAAAACATATGATAATATCTTTTATAGGATAATATTCATGGCTTAAGAATTAAACGTTGACAGTCAAGGAATCACTGACCCATCTCAGCTGGGACTCCGAAGTCAGGGACCTCCAAGTGGCAGCGAAGTCATCGTAGATGTCATCGAGCTTCTTGCCGACCACCAGGTGCGAGAGGGACTTCACCGCCGCCACCACTGTCAACACACCAGCTCATCAGCCCAAACATTGCACATGGGATCCTTTGTAGGCCTATAGCACACAACACATCATTTGTTCTGAAGCAACCAACAAGTTAAGAATTTTATACTAAACTCATGTTCCAGTGAGAAGACTATTTAGTAGATAACGATAGCCTGTGATGAAAGGTTTCTTGTATCTAAAGTCCCCTATCGTTATCTGTCAAGATAGTCCTCTCCCGATTTAGTGGGACTTGATATGGGCTGCTGCTGTGTGAATTCCTTCGTTGTTTAAATTATTTAAAATATTTCATTAGCTTTTGAAATATTCTAAATATATTTGTATGCGCTCTTCATGTTTACAAGTAGTCATCACTGCCACTCGACAGGTAACGTTGACATCAAACAGGAGCCACGTGTACTGAAGCAATTTAACTTCCCAAAATATACTTATTAATACTACTGCAATGTTTGATTTGATAAAAAAAATCCCTCAAATAACGTGCCCTCCAATACCCACATGGAAGATGGCCTTCACTTCCTGTCCAAGCCACGCTCTTCATTACTTCTCTGGAATATGCTCGTCAAAATCTTTGAAAGAGTGCCAAGAAGTCAGATCACAAGCACATGGAATCAACGCGTGTACACAACCCTGGATAACATGGGTTCAGAAGAGCAAACCTCTTCACCTCCACCTCACACCTCCACAACTGCTAGACATGGCCATGAAAGACATAAATGCCGATGTAATACACAAAGATTTATCAAAAACTGTCTACAAGTGTGACTAGAAAGTTGGAACTTTAATTAAATAACGACCAGAACCCCGAGTAATAGTAAAAACAACCTCCTCCAGGATACTGTGCTTGTTCTAATGCTTTTCCTCATCCTCAAATCGGACATAGACAAGGTCACAAACTAGAGCTTCGTATCATATTTTGTAGATGGCTCTAGGATTTTCATGAGAATAGACAATAAAGAAAATATAGCTAAGGTACGAACTGAAGTAAATTGGGTCTGTCAATTGGCCACAAAGTAACACGAGGTTTATTGAAAACGAGTTCCAACTCCTATGCTTTTGTAAAAAGGAAGATATGAAAACTAAAACCAGATAAAACGCATTCAAATCACAATATAGTACGAAAAAGCACTAAAAATATTTTGGGAGTAATCTTATCAGAAGACTTTACTTTTAACAACACAATATAGTAGCTGTAACAACTGCAAGAAAAATGACCGGTTGGATAATGAGAATGGATAATTCATCTCTGTCAATCAAGAGATAACAGACCATGATACATTTTAAGATGCTAGTGCTCTCTAAAATAGAATATTGTCGAGACAAAGAGCTCCATTTAAAGCTAAGGAAATTGCCAACCTGGAGAACGTGCAAAAGTCCTTTGCTGCCCGAATCCACTCCATAAAACATCTAAATTATTGTGTTTCCTTAAAATTTTTAAATTTTTGTTTCATAGAGTGTAAGCGAGAGAGTACACTTAGAAAATATTAGAGGGACTGGTTCCTGCACACTTAAATATTTACGTTAGACCAAGAGGCATGACAACGTTCAAGGTTGCATAATTGAAGAGCAAAAGCGCAATAAATATGCTAAGAAAGAATTCTATCAACATCAAGGTCTCAAGACTGTTCGACACTCTCCCCCTAAACATAAGGGGCATAACTAATCGACTTCTCGCAGTGTTCAAGAGAGAACTTGATAACCACCTGGAAAGGAATGCCTGATCAACCAGGCTGTGATTCATACGTCAGACTGTAAGCAGCTGCATCCAACTGCCTGGTTGACCAGACCACCAAGCTGAAGACCTGTACAGAGGACGTTGGTCCTTAGAATCACTACATTGTAACAGAACAACAGCATGGATTTAGAAATGGAAAGTTATGCCTGACAAGATTGAGTTGTATGAGAAGGTTACTAGAATATGACAGGAAAAACAAGGCTCGGTAGATTGCATTTTCCTAGACTATCAAAAGTCATTTGATACTATTCTTCACGAAAGGCTCTTGAACAAGATGGAGAAGTAGGCTGGTATAATTGGAAAAACACTAAACTAGGCAAGGGATTACCTAAAGGACAGAGCCTCACCTCTGACTGTGAAAAGAGTCACAGTCAGAGGAGAGGTCTCCAGCTGGGGAAATATAACATGTGGGTCCCTCAAGGATCGGTCATGTGACCACTACTGTTGCTAATTTATGTTAATGATCTACCCCGAGGGAGTGAGCTTGTACATATCAATGTTTGCAGACGATGCCAAAATAATAAGAAATGTAAAAACAGAAGAGGACCGCAGACTATTACAAAATGACCTTAAACTCCAGGAGTGGACAAGCAAATGGTTGCTGGTTTTCAATCCTAATCAGTGTAAGGTACTGAAGATGAGAAAGGGAGAGAGGTGTCTACACCATTAATGGAAGGCAATTGCAGGAATATGAGAGAGAGAGAAATTTGAGTAGATATAATTTCATCCCAAACACAGGCACACACAGGCACACACAGGCACACACAGGCAAGGTGACATCGACAGTGTATGGGACGCTGGCAAACATTAAAAAGTAACTTAGACACTTAAATCGGGACATGTTCAAAGCAATCTACACAGCTTTTGTTTGACCAGCACCGCAATATGAAGCACCTGCTTGGTATCCATACCTTGTGAAACAAAAATAAAAATCGATAAAGTGCACAGGTTTAATACTAGATTAGTGCCAGAGCTCAGAAGGCTAAGTTATGAAGATAGGCTGAAAAAATTGAACTTCAAATCTAGGAGAACAGAAAACAAAGAAAAAAGATATGATGACAATGTACGAAATTCGGAGGGGAATACACAAGGACAGCCTCTTTAGGACAGAACGCAGGACAAGAGGACACAAGTGGAAGCTGGAAACGCAAATAAGTCTAAGAAGTGTAAGGAAATACTCGTACAATGTACGGGTGGTCAGAAAGAGGAATGTATTATGAGAAGTTGTGAAAGTCACCTCCATTCACAACTTTGAGGAAAGGTTCGACAAAGATATCATTAGAATAGTAAAGCTTAAATGCAGTGGGTGCAACAATGTTAGAAGGCAGGGCATAAAGAGCTTGACCTTACTTCCTTTTAGTCACTGACCGTTAAGTACAAGGACACCACAAAGGAACGCGCTCTCCACTACCCGTCTGAACGTTATACTAACAGAAGGCAATTTATACATCTCGGCTGTATATTCATATGTAGAGTTCATCATCATTTTGGAAGGAGCGAGAATGTGCCAGGTAGTGAGGAGGGTCAGGAGTGATCTGACCTTCACCAACGGGTCTAATAACCTTTCCTCCTAACTCCGACCTACATATCAGAAAAACCCAGGGTTGTGTATGGATGAAACAGCATTCTAATTGGTGCCCTATGTGAAGAATTCCAGATTCAGCGATATGAGGCACGAATTCAGCTATATCTCGCTTTGAGGTCCATCTCATCATTCTTGGTGAAGCTTGGCATTGAAAAGGACTGATTATTATTTTGAGCTCCAAATGGTCCATTTCATACGGCAGGGTGTCCAGGCAGCCGTTATTGCTCGAGGTGTTCATATTAAGTTAGGTTGGGTTACGTCATCGGGGTATCGTTAGAAAGACAATATTGTGCATAGATTTGTACACGACACCTTTTATAGTAAAAACAATTATCAATATTTCCATGTGTATATAGTTTGGAGTTCTAATTTAGTGAATAAATTCGTATGTTAAGCACATGGTGTTTTCAGGAAATCCATTTTCCCTCGTATTTGCAAACTTTGCCATGTAAATCCCACAAAAGGATCTCCTGCCCATACTAGCACCACATCATATAAACGATGTTACCGATCTATGATCCCTAGCACCACCATGTTGAGTCAGACATCACCTATATCTGGCAAGATCAAGATTTTGTGTCTGTTGCTCTAGGCATTTGACATTGTTGATAGCTGTTGAGAGCTGTTGGCATTCCCGCCCAGCTCAACTGAAAAATTCAGTTGTCCAAGTTTTAAGTAATCTTGGACACTGGAATGTGGTCTTCACTGCCAGCCTGGAAAGTCACCTTCACACTGACGCCGCTCCTTCACTACATTACGAGAATAATCTTGGGCTTTGTCTCGGTGGAGCGGGATAGCGTTAAAAATGCTTTGCACACATGCCAATTCGTTCCTACGTAACGCTGGCCTTACTCGCCTTTTCCCCTAGCTAATAGACTAATGTTGAGGTTACTCAAAACTATGCAATGAGTCATAGCGAGGGCTCCCAGATGGACTAAAACACTAAGCTCTAGACTGGAAATCAAACCAGTGATGGAAATGAGAATAAAAGGGCTTGCTGCATGCACACTGATCAAGATATTGACGAGACCAAGAAACAGTGAAACAGAGCACTTAAACATGTAATCAAAGGAGCACCAACTCAGGGGAAGGAGGGACTAAGAGCAACGGGTGAAGACACACTGCATTAAAAACAAGTACTTAGATAGATCTAGATAGGGTTTTGAAATGGTCAAATGATTGGCAAATGCAGTTTAATGCTGATAAATGTAAAGTTCTGAGGTTAGGTAATGATGATAGGGTTACAAGATACGAGCTAGATGGTGTTGAGATTGCGAAGTCGGATTGCGAAAGGGATCTGGGAGTTATGATTAGTAAGAATTTAAAACAAAAGGATCAATGCATAAATGTTCGTAATAAGGCAAATCGGACACTTGGATTTATTAATCGCAGCGTTAGTAACAAGACACCTGGTGTGGTTCTCAAGCTATATCTTGCTCTGGTTAGGCCCCATTTAGATTATGCCGTTCAGTTTTGGTCGCCATATTATAGAATGGATATAAATTCACTTGAACGTGTCCAGCGTAGGATGACTAAGTTAATTCCCCAAATTAGAAATCTTTCATATGAAGAAAGATTAACAAAGCTTTGGCCGTTCATGTTTAACAAATTTGTTATCTTTTTATTCTAGCATTGTTGAGGCAGTTGATAGTGGTAAGGATTGCGATGTTGTATACCTTGACTTTAGCAAAGCTTTTGATACAGTGCCACATGAAAGACTGATTAAAAAAATAGAGTCTCATGGTATTGGGGGTGCTATATTAAGCTGGATTAGGGCATGGCTATACCAAAGGAAACAGAGAGTTAGTATAAATGGAATCAAGTCAGAGTGGGAAAATGTTGTAAGTGGAGTGCCTCAAGGCTCTGTCCTGGGACCTCTGTTGTTTATAATATATATAAATGATTTAGATTCAGGTTTGAGTAGCAACATTTGCAAATTTGCCGATGATACGAAAATCGGTAGGGAAATTAATTCGGAGGAGGACTCACTATCACTTCAAGTTGATCTAGATAGGGTTTTGAAATGGTCAAAGGATTGGCAGATGCAGTTTAATGCTGATAAATGTAAAGTTCTGAGGTTAGGTAATGATGATAGAGTTACAAGATACGAGCTAGATGGTGTTGTGATTGCGAAGTCGGATTGCGAAAGGGATCTGGGAGTTATGATTAGTAAGAATTTAAAACAAAAGGATCAATGCATAAATGTTCGTAATAAGGCAAATCGGACACTTGGATTTATTAATCGCAGCGTTAGTAACAAGACACCTGGTGTGGTTCTCAAGCTATATCTTGCTCTAGTTAGGCCCCATTTAGATTATGCAGTTCAGTTTTGGTCGCCATATTATAGAATGGATATAAATTCACTTGAACGTGTCCAGCGTAGGATGACTAAGTTAATTCCCCAAATTAGAAATCTTTCATATGAAGAAAGATTAACAAAGCTTAAGTTGCATTCACTGGAAAGGCGAAGAGTTAGGGGTGACATGATAGAGGTTTACAAGTGGATGAATGGACATAACAAAGGGGATATTAATAGGGTATTAAAAGTATCAACACAAGACAGAACACGAAACAATGGGTATAAATTGGATAAGTTTAGATTTAGGAAAGACTTGGGTAAATACTGGTTCAGTAACAGGGTTGTTGATTTGTGGAACCAATTGCCGCGTAACATTGTGGAGGTGGGGTCCCTCGATTGTTTCAAGCACGGGTTGGACAAGTATATGAGTGGGATTGGGTGGTTATAAATAGGAGCTGCCTCGTATGGGCCAATAGGCCTTCTGCAGTTGACTTTGTTCTTATGTTCTTATGTACTTTACGATCAAAAAGACCATAAATGACAAAGGTGTCAATGACATACACGCAGATCTGGATATGATATTGTCATCGTTGCCAGCAGACTTATAAATATTCGTTCTTCAAGGAAAAAAAATCAGACCAACCCCATCTGCTGTGCATTAACATAGAAGCAAATTTGTTATCCGGCAGCTTCGCATACTACACAGACGTATCAGTAGAATAGGAGAGAGACGCAGCTGGACCTGCGTTTAATCCAGGAAATTCAATAGTTAGTTGGAGGTTCTCAAACTGGTGCTCCACTCTACAAACACAGAAGTTAACCATTCAAAAATGATCAACACACGCACATAATAAACAGCAACGACACATCACCATACAGGTTCGAGAACTGCCACTCATACGTTGCAACAAGAGTATTTAAGTGCAAAAACCATCTGATTACAAATTGTGTATCTATAATACATACACTCAAACGTTAACTTAGTCGAGCAATTATCAGCTGGGTGTATGAATAAGAATAATCAACTGAATTGGCATGAAGACATGGCACAGTCAAGAAGAGACTGTGGAAACAGAGCACTGCATAACGATGCAGTGACCATAACACATCAACTGTATCGTTCAACAAACTATGAACCAATTTTTCTGTTGCAAGGGAATAATAAAACAACAGAGGTACAAATGCACCTCAACAAGCTTGGATACTCATGTACATAAGGAAATGGGTCGAGAGGTTCCAGAAGAGAAGAGACAATGTCAGCAATGTGGCCAAACGCCAGACAGATGTTTGGCGTTTCACCACAACGGAACATTACCCAAATAAGATTACCACTGGCATTTAACAATGCAGAAATTGTTGTTAAACACATTGGACATTACCATATTGAAACAAACGTCACTCATTCACCATCGTAATCCAGAATAAGGCAGAGATAAGCAACACCTGGCTGGCCAGCCAAAGGGTAAGGCCTTGGGGCGCTGGAATACCCATCAACACACTCACCCAGCTCGGTGCCTCGGCCTATGGTGAAGGCGAGGCCGTGTCCCTTGAAGTTGGTGTCGGTGAAGAGGACGACGTAGGCACACGAGTAGTCCGGGTCCGGGTGCTGTCAAAAGTAACCGATATTCATATTTACCTCATATTCAAGGAATGGGAAGACGTTGATGGAAGAAAAGGCTATCCAAGGAGCAAGAGAGAAGAGGAGGATGGAGCATCTTGAAGGAATTACAGTAATGAGAAACAGAAATTTACGCTTATGTGTGGGAGAAGGAATAAGACAAAGCCGCTCTGGATAAACAAAGTATAACAAGAGTTCGATGTCGATACAGATTAGATAGTATCACCACAGTCTTATGTGACAAAGCTGCATGGACGCGCAAGACATAGATCACTAAGAACGCTATTTGATCCGGCCAGGATTCTTGGTCAAATGATAGATGAACCACCAGCAATGATAGACGATCATTGGTGCGGTGTTCACGGTACTGTGTACGTTTAGGGGTATTCGTTGACGGCATGGGGTTCGAATCTTGCCAGGTCAAATAGAGTTTTTAGCGATTATCTTTATATTTATGGGTGTGCGTGTGCGTGTGTTTCTTTGTGAGTATGTTGGGTGGTGGTGTGGTTTAGGGAGGGAGGGAGGGAGGAGTGGTGAGGGAGGGAGGAGTGGTGAGGGAGAGGAAGGGATGGAGAAGAGGTGAGAGTAAGAAAGATAGGTGTGGGGATGAGAGGGAGGGAGAGAGTGGGGAGGGATATGTTTGTGTGTGCTTGTATGTTTGGAAGGGGAAGGCATGGGGGAAACTGAGGGGTGGGAGAGGATGGGGATGGTCACATCACACCTCGATGTCTGAGTCTGCCAATCCAGACCCTCACCAAGAGTGAGGGAGAGATGTGTGTGCATACATGTACGTGCGTGCGTGTGCATGACCCGGCCTTCCCCTTTCCTCGAGTCGCAGACACTAGTTTGATAAGAACCTCTATACTCTGGCTTTTATAGAACTATGATATATTCTAAATTAATATTTAAAATCAATCTGTACACCTTATCGATGACCTAGAGAGGGTACTCACCGCCAGCTCCCCCGCCAGGCATAACCTCGGTGAATTTTATTGATGTCTTTATATCGGGGTTGAGTCGGCTGCCCACCAGTGCCGTTCACCCCCACGTGGCCCACACTGCACTGCTCGCTGTGGCACTGTGTTGTCAAGACTCGTTCTTCTTTAATTTTTCTTATCTAACGTTCTAAGAATTTACTATGATACACTTTGTAGTTGTACACTGCCCAGGACCAAAACTATGTTTTGGGCTCTTTGACACTAAGATATCTCAAGATACTATGCTAATTCACGGACCGCTGCCCCGACCCTAGTGTCTCCCTCCACTACTCACTGACGACTATGTGTACTCGCCTAGTTGTGCTTGCGGGGGTTGAGCTTTGGCTCTTTGGTCCCGCCTCTCAACCGTCAATCAACAGATTCCTGAGCCTACTGGGCTCTATCATATCTATATTTGAAACTGTGTATGGAGTCAGCCTCCACTACATCACAGCCTAATGCATTCCACCTGTTAACTACTCTGACACTGAAAAAAGGTCTTTCTAATGTGCCTGTGGCGCATTTCGGTACTCAGTTTCCACCTGTGTCCCCTTGTTCGCGTACCACCAGTGTTAAATAGTTTATCCTTGTCTACCCTGTCAATTCCCCTGATGATTTTGTAGGTAGTGATCATGTCTTCCCCTTACTCTTCTGTCTTCCAGTGTCGTAAGGTGCATTTCCCGAAGCCTTTCCTTGTAAGTCATGCCTCTTAGTTCTGGGACTAGTCTTGTGGCATACCTCTGAACTTTTTCCAGCTTCGTCTTGTGCTTGACAAGGTACGGGCTCCATGCTGGGGCCGCATACTCCAGGATTGGTCTTACATATGTGGTGTACAAGATTCTGAATGATTCCTTACACAGGTTCCTGAAGGCTGTTCTGATGTTAGCCAGCCTCGCATATGCCGCAGAGCAATTTTTTATGTGGGCTTCAGGAGACAGGTTTGGTGTGATGTCAACTCCTAGATCTTTCTCTCTGTCCTTTTCATGAAATACTTCATCTCCTATTCTGTATCTTGTGTCTGGCCTCCTGTGTCCACCGCCGAGTTTTATTACTTTACATTTACACGGGTTGATTTTTAGCAGCCATTTGTTGGACTATTTCATTTAGTCTGTCTAGGTCATCTTGTAGCCTCCTACTATCATCCTGTTTCAATTCTCCTCATGAATTTTGCATCAAAAGCAAACATTGAAAGAAACCGAGTCTATACCCTCTGGGAGATCATTTACATATATCAGAAACAGTATAGGTCCAAGGACTGACCCCTGCGGGACTCCACTTGTGACGTCTCGCCAATCTGAGACCTCACCCCCTCCCTGTGACTCGTTGTCTTCTGTTGCTTAGGTACTCCCTTATCCAGTGGAGTATCTTCCCTTTCACCCCAGCCTCCATCTCCATTTTTTTCACTAGTCTCTTGTATGGTACTGTATCAAAGGCTTTCTGGCAGTCCAAAAATATGCAGTCTGCCCACCCCTCTCTTTCTTGGCTGATTTTCGCTGTCTGATCGTAGAATTCAATTAACCCTGTGGGGCAGGACTTGCCATCCCTGAACCCATGTTGATGCTGTATTACAAAGTTCTTTCGCTCGAGATGTTCCATTAGCTTTCTTCGCACAATCTTCTCCATCAGCTTGCATGGTATGCAGGTTAGGGACACTGGCCTGTAGCTCAGTGCCTCCTGTCTATCCCCCTTTCTTGTACATCGGGACTACATTAGCTCCTTTCCAAATTTCTGGCAGTTCCCCTGTTGCCAGTGATTTGTTATACACTATGAAGAGTGGCAGGCACAGTGCTTCTGCTCCTTTTTTTAGTATCCAAGGGGAGATTCCATCTGGACCTATAGCCTTTGTCACATCCAACTCAAGTAAAAACTTCCTTACTTCCCCACTGGTAATCTCAAACTCTTCTAGTGGTTCCCGGTTAACTATTTCCTCTCTTATCTCTGGAATTTCTCGTTGCTCTAAGGTGAAGACCTCCTGGAATTTCTTATTCAGTTCCTCACACACTTCCTTGTCGTTTGTAGTGAATCCTTCTGCCCCTATCCTTAATTTCATTACCTGTTCCTTTACTGTTGTTTTTCTCCTGGTGTGGCTGTGCAGCAATTTAGGTTGAGTCTTTGCCTTGCTTGCCATGTCATTTTCGTATTGTCTATCTGCCTCTCTTCTCACCCTGACATTCATTCCTGGCATTCCGGTATCTTTCTCTGCTCTCAAGTGTCCTGTTATTCCTATAATTTCTCCACGCCCTTTTACTTTGCTGCTTAGCTAGCCTACATCTCTGATTAAAGCATTGGTTTCTCATCTTCATTTCATTGTTTTCCTTTTGGACTGGCACAAACTTGTTTGCTGCGTCCTTGCACTTCTGTGTGATGTAGTCCATCATATCTTGGGCCGTTTTTCCCCCTGAGCTTTGTTTTCCATGTTATATCTATTAGGAATTTTCTTATCTCCTCATATTTTCTCTTTCGGAATGCCAGCCTTTTGTTTTCAGTACCCCTCCTCGAGTTCAATAATCCTTCTTCAACCAGATAATTAAACACCAGTGCACTGTGGTCGGTCATTCCTACTGGGGCCTCAAAACCGATTTCCCTTATGTCGGAGTCGTTCAGAGTAAAGACTAGGTCGAGTCTCACTGGTTCATTGTTTCCTCTCATCCTTGTGGGTTCCCTGACATGTTGGCTTAGAAAGTTCCTTGTCGCCACGTCCATTAGTTTGGCTCTCCATGTATTCTCTCCTCCATGCGGTTCCTTGTTCTCCCAGTCTATCCCTTCCATGAGTGAAGTCCTCCATGATGAGCAAATGGGATCTATTTCTACAGGCAGCAGAGGCTGCCCTCTCAATTATAGTGTTAACTGCCATGTTGTTGTTGTCATACTCTTGCCTTGGGTCTTCTGTCATTTGGTGGAGGGTTTGTTACTACTACTTTTGGTCCTCCCATTGTCATGGTGCCTGTTATGTAGTCTCCGAATCCCTCGCAGCCCGGGATGACCATCTCCTGAAACTCGCTTCCTTTTTTATTAGTAGGGCCACTCCACTTCCTCGCCCTTACTTCCCTCTCTTTCCTTATTACAGTTTAGTACTGGGAAACACCGCATTTGTTACGATTTCTGAGTTTTGTTTCTGTGAGTCCGATTACATCTGGGTTCACTTCTTGTGCTGTGTACTCACCTATTTGTGCTTGTGGGGGTTGAGCTTTGGCTCTTTGGTCCCGCCTCTCAACTGTCGATCAACTGGTGTACAGATTCCTGAGCCTACTGTGCTCTATCGTATCTACATTTAAAACTGTGTATGGAGTCAGCCTCCACCATATTACTGCCTAATGCATTCCATCCATTAACTACTCTGACAATGAAAAATTTCCTTCTAACATCCCTGTGGCTCATTTGGGTACTCAGTTTCCCCCTGTGTCCCCTTGTTCATGTACCACCAGTGTTGAATAGTTTATCCTCGTCTACCCAGTCGATTCCCCTGAGGATTTTGTAGGTTGTGATCATGTCTCCCCTTACTCTTCTGTCTTCCAGTGTCGTAAGGTGCATTTCCCGCAGCCTTTCCTCGTAACTCATGCCTCTTAGTGCTGGGACTAGTCTAGTGGCATACCTTTGAACTTTTTCCAGCTTCGTCTTGTGCTTGACAAGGTAGGCTCCATGCTGGGGCCGCATGTGTGTGTGTGTGTGTATTTGTAAGAGTGTGTGTGTGTGTGTGTGTGTGTGAGAATGTATAAGTATGTGTGTAAGTGTGTATTTATACACTAAATACATTTACATATATATCAATACATTACATCAGTCGCTAGTACTTACGATGGCATCAGATCCGTCTGACTGTAGCGAGGTCGGGAAGCGAATATCCCTCACTGACAAGCCTCTGATACGAGAGGCGCAATACTCTCCGTGAGGCATCGTGTGAAGTTGGCGAGTGCTCTCTGAGCTCCTTCAGGTCCCACAGTCACCACTGAACCATGCGGCGCCTCTCACCCTCGCTGGTGTCCTGCAGGACCCGAACGTCCCTTCACCGTCCTTGATAAACCACACTACCCAAGTCTTGGCGCAAGAGCAACTTCCTGAAATCATCATACTTATGAAACAATGTTCGTGTGATCAGTTGCATCATTATACCAGCCAGCATCAATAACAAGATTTACTATCTTTACTTAATGGGAAAACCTGGTGATCCTGGATGCCCTCATAGCTGAGGCTCATGCGCTCAAGCACAACACGCACCTAGCATTTCTCGATGTGGAGAAGGCTTTCAATAACGTCTCCCATCCGGCCATTCATTGGGTCGTGAAACGTAAAGGCATTCCGAAGCCTTTAAGGACGTTCATAATGTCGGGCTATGATCGGTCCTCAACCGTAATAACCAGCCAAGGGAAGAAGTCGAAGCTAGACATCATCACTAGGGGGGGTGAAACAGGGTGACCCACTGTCTCCATTTCTCTTCAACCTAATAATTGATGAGGCAATTACTAAGGCTAAGGACGTGGGGCTAGGGGTTGGACTAGGGGCGAAAAGGTATCAGCACTGGCATTCACTGACGATTTGGTTGTGGCAGCAGAGACGGCTGCTGGACTACAGAAACTTATAACAAGTATTTGCCACACACTGCGTGGCTCTGGCCTTAAAGTAAATGCTGCGAAATACCATACACTAAGCATAGCGATCAAAGCACATTGTAAGACGTGGCATGTCCCCACCAGGAGGGCATACTACGTCGAGGACGACGAAATCGGTACTATGAGTGTGGCGGACGAGTATAAGTATTTAGGGATACTTATCGGGGACGGAGGCAGACTCCTTTCCTACGGTTCCCTGTTTCAGGACGGCCTGACTAACATCACCAAGGCGCCACTCAAATCCCAACAGAGGCTATACCTACTATATACCTACTAAAACACCACCTAATCTCCAAGATGAACCACTGGCTTGTTCTCAGACGCGTGTTTAAGACGGAATTAGCGAGGTTTGACAGGCGGCTGCGGCATGCTATTCGTGGCTGGCTGCAGCTGCCTCATGATACTCCTAATGCTTATTTTGATGCCGACGTAAAGGACGGTAGACTAGGAATTCCCGACTTTGCCGCATCAACCTGCCTACAGAAGAACAAGCGGCTCAGGGCGTTGGTAGAGTCAGAGGATCCAATGGTAATGGCCGCGGGTCTCCTACCCGCGTTCCATGTGCAAATGCGTTGATGGGTAGACCTGACCACGGCTGCCGGAACCCCTTCTAACAGAACGACTGAGCGCTCTAGGAGGTGGAAAGCGAAACTGTATAGCATGGTTGATAGTGCCGGCCTTGCATCCTCTTGCAAGGTTCCATCTTGCCCCAAGTGGGTCACATCCGGTACCCGTCTGCTAAGCGGAGGAGATTTTGCACAAGCCATCCAGATTAGGGCAAACGCTGTAGCCACTCCGTCTAGAGCAGCTAGGGGTAAACTCAAGGCTTCAGGTTTCTGTGATGCTTGCCAGAAACCAGGGACCCTGGGCCACATATCCCAGGTATACTACAAGACACGTGAGGCTCGGGTGAAACGTCATGGCGATATTACCCGGTTCCAGCCGCCTGCTTCAAAGAGGTTATGAGGTGGAACGTGAAGTCCGTATACCAGATGGAGGGACTTTCTGCAAACCTGACATCATAGCTTGCAAAGGTGAGGAGGCCTTTATATTAGACACCCAGGTCTCGGCTGATAACTTTCCACTCTCCCGTCCACATCAGAGCAAGTGCGACAAGTATGGCACTCTAGAGATCCTTCGAAAGGTCAGGGAATATACCGGGAAGCACACAGCATCTGCCTCTTCGATAACCCTCAATTGGAGAGGAGGATGGTGCAAAGAGAGTGCGCGTGGTCTACAGAATATGGGACTCACCAAGAGCGACCTTGAGATTTGCTCTATGAAAGCCCTGACCTGGACATAGTCTTGTTTAGGTGAACTGCAGCCAGGATAGCAGTCAGCCAACTAGCTAAGCAGAGTCATCATCTGGAGTACCACTTCTCCAAATGGTTTCTCACAAGAGGGTGGATTACCTGGCCAGAGCCCACGAGTGGGTACGGCGGCGGCCGGAGGGAACCCCATGCACATACATGACAACCCTAGGGGCCGTGTTAGGAGCTTCCACTATGAATAGTTTTTTTCCATGTATGCTGCTGTCAAGTTACCATTCCTGCCGCTTTGGCAGCTTGTTGTTTTGTCTTCAGCTTTAGTTCTTTATTTAATGATACACTGTGCACCTCTTCCTTTGTGTGCTGTGTCCCATATAAGAAAAACGAAATACAAAAGAATTTTCCATTTTGTGTATGTTATTATATGTTATTATTGTGTGTTATTATTATCATCTCAACTCTTGTGGGTTGTGATGAGATCTGCCATTTATGTGTATTTTAGTTTGTGTTTGATAGGGTATTAGGTATGCTTAGGGGTGCCGTCTCGCCATGCCCAGTGGCGGGGGGATTGGGAGCCTGAATCTACATAAACACCCTATACCCCCCCGAGGTGGCAAAAGGAGTTAGGGGGACAAGTAGTCAGCAAACACCACAGGCAGTTTGTCAACTTATCGAGGAGGCCCAGAGTGTTCTGGAGGGACCAGAGCTGGTGCCGGCCAGGTGCGCTGACCCTGTGAGATAACATAAGCAGCAGAGGGTGGGGGGGGGGGGATTGTTGGTACTGGGGAGGTGTAGCTTCTCGAGGAGAGATGCCGTTTCTTGGAGTGGGGTGGGGAGGGGGGGGGGTGTTGCTTACAGAGTGGAGGGGGGCAGTGTTGCTTACAGAGTAGAAGGGAGGGCAGTGTTGCTTACAGAGTGGAAGGGGGGGGGGCAGTGTTGTTTACAGAGTGGAGGGGCAGTGTTGCTTACAGGGAGGAGGGGGGGGCAGTGTTGTTTACAGAGTGGAGGGGGAGGGCAGTGTTGCTTACAAAGTGGACGGGGGGCAGTGTTGCTAGCGGGGAGGGGACTGATAAGGAAGGAGTTTCGTCTATTGAACGGAGAGCTTGCTTCCTTGGAGGGAAGTGTTGTTGCTTGCTGCAGGTGTTTATTATGGTATAGGGTAGCTTGTACGAGGGTGGGGGGGGGGGGGGGGCGAGATCTTGCTAATCGAGCAGGAGGGATATTACTACTGGGGCGGGGGGAGAGGGGGTTATGTTGCCAATCTGGAGGGAGAGATATCATTGCTAATCAAACGAGGGGAGGGGGGGGGGGACCTTGCTATAGTTGGGCGTTTGGGGGGGGGGATGTGGTGCCGCTTTAAGGGGGTGGGGGTGGGGGGTAGGTTGTGTTGCATGTAGGCCGGATAACGCGGCCATCGACCCCCGCCCTGAGTGACAACATTCACCCAACCTTCCACAGCTCGTCAAGGTCTTGAGGGGAAAAACAACATAATATCTGGCTGGGTTATTATCTAGCGTGAGTGAGGCGAGAGTGAAGATGAAGGCGAGAGTGAAGATGAAGGCGAGAGTGCGGCCTCACGCTGCCTCGCCGCCCTGCATCATCTTCATCATAATATCATCATCAGAGGCAGACCTGTACATGTTTATTACTAAACTTCGGCGTCGCGAGGATGTCATGGAGTGTCCACTCAAAGTTGGTTATTTCATTTAATATCACGTAGATACATGTATATAATACATTCATTATCAAAGTTATACGTAATAAATTACATAACTAATGTGTTATACTTGCATTCATACCTCCACTCAGTAGAAATAATTAAGTAATTATCAAAAGAAGGCACCAAACCGGGAAGGCCCACTCAGTAGAATGTAACACACATCATCACTGATGAACAAACACTGCCGCACCCAGGGAGTTCACGACAAAGTCTACACGCGGCACAAAGATGAAATGTAAAAACAATGAGGACTGCAGAACGCTGCAGGAAGACCTTGACAAACTCCAGAAGTGGGCAGAAATAGGTTGCAAGAATTCAATCCCAGTACGTGTAAGGAAATGAAGATGGGGAAAAAAAGAAAGGAGATCGAGTGGGCTCTACGCCATAACTATAAGGCCACTAGAGGACTCGCAGAAAGAGAGATCTGGGAATGGATTACAAGACTAACACCAGAGGCACACCGCTGCGGTTCACACAGCGGTTATCACAAGTTCTCCCTGCCCTCTGGGGAAAGAAAACGGGGTCTTGTTACCTACGTCAGCAATAACATACCTGCACATATTATTGATGACCTCCACATGGGGGATGAGTATGAATAGCTGAAGGTAACCCCTTTACTTAATAATGTCATCCATATCATCAACCTATACGTGCCACAATAAACTTGACCTTGACACACTATCTGAAATTACTAACGAAGAACCTACCTTGCTGGTCGGTGACCTTAATGTCGGGTACCCACACTTTGGCGCCAACTGTCATCAGCCCAATGTCAGTGGACGGAAACTGTCACTCTTTGTCAGGGGAAGTGAAACTTAAGAGTCCTGAGTGATGAAAAACCTCTCCTCAGAGGAGGAAGATTAGACTATGCTCTCCTGCTGAATGCACAGGACACGGATGCCAGTACACACATTGTGCACAGTTTATGTAGTGACCATTGGGCACCGATTACCACCGTCGACATGAGCAAGAGAAAGAAAGAGACAAATAAAAGAAAAAGGTTATCACTCGGGCCGGATATGAGGCCGCACTTCATAAACAGGATGAGTGACTGGTTCACGGAATACCAAATCCCAGAAGACATTGACACATTTGTTGATGACCTTAATCACCAAATTGAGAGCTGTCTCAGCGTTCCGCGCCGTACACCTGGGCGAAGTAACCCTCAGAAGAAGAAAATATAATGGTATGAGAACGATTACATAAAGATACTCAAGGCAAATGTAAGAGACTTGAGTCGAGAGTACCGGAGACATCCCACTGACACCAACCAAGAGTTGCTGTTTAAAATTGTGCGTTAAGTAGCCAAGGAAGAGAAGATTATAAATTCACTAGCTCAATTGGAAGGGAAACATCTGCAAGACAAGTATGGGCAAAGATACAGATAGCTAAGGGGAGCAGAACCCGGCCTGCGGCTTTGTCAACCCGTCCTCTTAAAAATAACGTCACTTTTGGCTCGTATGCGCGCAATGACCAAATTTGGACGTAATTTGAAATGAAATCGACTCACAAAAGTGACCTACTGTCCCGTTTTCTGCTTATTCGGTAAGGTTAGAAGAGGAAACTTTCAATTAACGTTTTTCATAACGTTTTGAAACTTCATGAGAATTTCCTGGCCACCTAACCCATCAGAGGACCCTTAACTTACTGTTGTTAAAAAAAAAAATCCCAAATTTATCTTCATTTTTTTATGTCCACTTTCGGCCATACGGGTAAACGGCCAAAAGCGACGTTATTTTTAAGAGGACAGGTTGCACGAAGACCCCCAGGGTAAGGCTGAAGAACTAATACACAAGTGGAGTGATGCAGCATCATTCTCCTCCCTGCACAAATAAGCAGGGAACAGCTCCAGCGGCATAATGACAGGAGAATTGGGATAACAAGAGCACAGTCTAGTGGTGACGAGTATGAGCAACCAATCACAGCCCAGGAAGTAAGGGGGGCTATGAAAATGGGTAAAAGTACAGCACCTGGTGAGGATGGCGTCACCTACGACATACTCAATGCACTGTGTGAAGTGTCTGGGAATCCACTACTCCACCTATTCAACAAATCATTCCTAAGTGGAGAGTTGCCTGCGTAATAGAAACACGCAATAATTGTTCCCATACCGAAGCCCAATGACCCCGGCAATTACAGACCTATCAGTCTCGTGTCATTGACATGCAAGATGCTTGAAAGAATCATCTTAAACCGACTGTTGCACAAAATAGGCAGGTTAGGGGGAGTGGGTCAATGGATTTATTAAAGGACGGAGCACAGCAAATTGTATAGTCAATTACCTGGCTAATGACACAGCTAAGTACTCTGTATTTGTTGACATCAAAGGAGCCTTCGACAAAGCACAGGGAATTGCGATCCTGGACGAGCTTGCATGCATGGGTGTCAAGGGGAGACTCATGAAATGGATTGCAGACTACCTCACAGGGAGGAAAGCCAAGGTTTGCTTCAATGGAGCAGTCTCCAGAACAATGAGTATGGAACTCGGGACCCCACAAGGAGGAGTCTTAAGCCCTACACTGTTCAATGTACTTATGAACGCCATTGCTAATATTTAATTTCCGGAAGGAACACAAGTGGGATATGCAGATGATGTCCTAATACAAGCTCCCACCTTGGGGGAAATAAATGTCCATTGAACTCCTTGGAAAGAAGTGTATTTAATTGTTTCATTCTCTCCACAAACAAAAACATTGTCATCACACGCGGGGAGAAAATGAAGAGCTACAAATTAATGGTGTAACACATGAATGGGTTGACCACTATTGCTACCTTGGCGTCACTGTCGGCTCTAACAAGAGGGGAGAAAAAAAAAAGCTCGACCAACTCATTGGGACATGCAAAAGTCGACTCAGGTCACTGCAAGGCTGTGACCTTGCATGGTAATGGGGCCTATATTGCCGTGCTTAAAATGATGTACACAGCCTATGTGCGCGCCGTCATAGACTATGCAGCACTAGTTCTGTGCACCTATTCCCAAAGCGATATGAGGAAGCTTGAGAGCATACAAAATGAAGCCATGACAATCATTCTTAGACTCCCAAGAACTGCTAAAGCATATAATCAACTGGAGGAGTTCTCTCTCCCCAGTGTTAACAGCAGAATCAGGGAACTGAATGCTAAGCTTGCAATTAAGATAGTCAGAGACTTCCTCATTACAATGATATTGCCAAGAAAAACACGAGTTCTGTGTTACTTTCAGGGGGAAACTGGCGAAGCAAAAAAATGGCATCACAGATCAGTCTGCTACCTCGAAAAACTTCACCTGCTTGAGCAAGCCCGTGAGCTCCTGCCTGTAGAGAGGTTACCTCCCTGGGTGGATGAACCATGTAGGATTATCATTAACGAGATGACAATGAAAAAAATTCAACATGATACCACAAGAAATGAGGCATAAGTATTTTTAGGAAATTTATAAAGAAGCTGGGAATGAATTAGATCAAATATACACTGATTGGTCATCTAATCCTGTCAAATGACTGGGCTGGTGCAGCATACACGGTAATTAGGAATAATGCCTTTCAACGCGGAAATGAAGAAAAAGCCCGTATTGAGAACGATGTCTCTTCAACGCAAGCAGAGCTAACTGCCATTGTTATGGCGTTAAGATTTCTTGAAAGAAACGCTAATGACGCAGTGATCTGCACTGACTCAAAAGCAGCACTACAAAGACTTAATAAAAATCGGGCAGAAAACCTTACGATAGTCGCTGAAATCAAGAGAGCTGTGAGAATACTAACCAATCAGGTTAGAGTCGTAAAATTCCTGTGGATTCCCTCCCATGTTGGAATCTGTGGAAATGAACGAGCAGATGTGCTGGCTGCTGAAGGAGACCATATTGAATACTTCATATCTAAGACTCTTCAACAAATTAAGAGGTATTATCAGACAACATCACCGTGACAAGGTAACTGAAGAAAGAAGGATAGAAGCACAAACCAGTGAATCTGTACGATGGTACAACATGGTTACAGCTGGCAATCCCAATCATTATGGACGAAGAGGAGGAGGACGCGGGAGAGAATCGGTAATAGCGAGAATCCGTCTTGGATACAAATATCCATGGAGATTCAGGATGAAAACAACAGACGAGTAGCGGAGTTGCAGACTTTGTGGTGAGAGTGACGGACACCGCCTTGACAATGATATTCACCTGAGGGAATGTGAACATCTCAGAGACATTAGAAATGTGTGTAGTATAGTAAACCGCACATTGTTTGAATTAGAAAAATACTATCTGTCATATATATTTGTAGTTCTCAATAGATTCTCCCAATTATCTTGCACCCGCAAGATAACGTAAGTTTTTAAGGGTTGACAAATGTTAATCTTGTCTGATAAGCTGTTCACTCGAGTCAGTTAAGCAAGTCCCAGCTGTGTCTGGGTACAAGTGACAGGATGAACAACCCAGCGGGGTTTCTTCCTATTGGGGAGTGTTGTACATGCTGCTATGGCGGTGTGTCCACTCACAAGATGAGTGGCGCTGCCCAATACTGTCACTATGGCGGTGTGTCCACTCACAAGATGAGTGGCGCTGCCCAATATACTCGCCCCTCGAGGCAAAACTTACACTTAAAACTTAAAACCAGAAGCACACACACAGTGTAACACCGGCGGCACATAGGAAGGCGGCAGCCATTAGAAGTCGTTTAAAAACTATGACTCTTTCAAGGCAATCTTCACATCCTTTGACTGATCAGTACTGGAATCTGCAACACCAGCCTGGGATCTGCACCTTGTAATATATTGAACCAAAATTTATGACGTACACAGGTTTGCAACAAGATTAGTCCCAGAGCTAAGAGGATTAAGCTTTGAGGGTGGTTTAAGGGAACTAGATCTCACAACCCCAGGAGAGAAGAAATAGGAAGACATGATCACAACATACAAGATATTGGGGGAATTGACAAGGTGGACAAGGACTGGTTCTTTAAAGTGAGAGGAAGGAGAATAAAAGGTCATTGGTAGCTGGAAATGCAAATGAGTCGAAATATTAGGAAATACTGGTACCAGGTACGGGTGGTGAACTACTGAAACGCACTCAAATAAGAAGCTGTTAAAGCCACTTCAATCTACAACTTCAAGGTCAGATCTGACAAAGAATTCAAACGTCAGAATAATTACCGTAACGCAAAAGGTGCAGAAATGTAAGTAGGCGGAATATAAAGAGATGAAACCCCACTACCCCATCACTAAATAGGTATGTACTGATAGGTAAACACACTCCAGCAGTCATCCACAGCTTCATAAGACCAGGTGTCCAGTGCTGCCCCACCACCACCGCCATGATCTCAATACAATAAAATCAATAGGTGGCTGCAGAAGCGATTTGTCACCAACTAAAACTTAATATAAAACACTCGAGACAGAAAATGTCCCGGAATCACAGACAATAGTCAACAGTCCGATATTGAAGAGAGCGGAGGCACTGAAACACAGACCAGTGACCCCCAGAAGTGTTCAGTGTATATTGCTGGAGAAAGTGATCAGGTTGAGAATAGTGGAGCAACTGAAGTGGTTAAACTTTTAAACCAAAGAGCAACATGGATTTAGATGAAAGTCTTGCCTGGAAAATTTGACGGATCTTTGACAAGGGAACTAAAATAAACCAGGAAAAAAGATGGTTGACTATTTCTCTAGTGTTAAAAGGCATTTGATTATGTTCCTCCTGGAAGGCTGTTGTCCAAGTATCAAGATTGAGACATCAAGAGAGACAGGGACGGAGGAGTGAGCTCCCCCTCGTCAGGCTAACTAACCTTGGCACATCTCGAGAGAGCATGACAAGGTTAAACATCTTCCATCACACCACCACCACCATCTTCCAGCCTCTGGAAGGTTGAGCTGCAGTACGCTTACACCGCTGCTCTCTCTACCTTACACCACCACCCAACCCGCCGCTGCTCTCTCTACCTTACACCACCACCCAACCCGCCGCTGCTCTCTCTACCTTACACCACCACCCAACCCACCGCTGCTCTCTCTACCTTACACCACCACCCAACCCACCGCTGCTCTCTCTACCTTACACCACCACCCAACCCGCCGCTGCTCTCTCTACCTTACACCAACGATCTTACCAAGGTATTAATATCTCTCAGGCTATTAGTTACCCCCAGATATTAATACATTACACAGTCGTTCATCTCAAACTGTGATTACTGCCCGGTACTCTGGTATTACTGTAACGCTGTGTGGCCAGTTCACAGTCACCCAAGTTATGTCACTGTAACCTGCATCAGTGAATCACAATATTCGCCAGTATTATATCCGCGGTTCACTGAATAGCTGCATCCACGCGCAAGCTACTGCAGTACATCCATGTTTTGACTACTGCACAGCCGCGAGCAACACAGCTCCTGCACTAACGCAAGCAACACAGCTCGAACTGCATTGTTGCATCCATGTGTTAGCTCTTGCATTGTTGAACAAGTCTTGCATTCCACGACCATTTATGGCTGCAGGTACAGAGGTAAGAAGTGAACCAGCGCCAGGAGCCATGTCCGACGGAAACTCGGGCAGGATCGACGCCCCTGAGACAGCGGGCAGGAACGACGCCCCTGAGACAGCGGGCAGGATCGACGCCCCTGAGACAGCGGGCAGGATCGACGCCCCTGAGACAGCGGGCAGGATCGACGCCTCTGAGACAGCGGGCAGGATCGACGCCCCTGAGACAGCGGGCAGGATCGACGCCCCTGAGACAGCGGGCAGGATCGACGCCCCTGAGACAGCGGGCAGGATCGACGCCCCTGAGACAGCGGGCAGGATCGACGCCCCTGAGACAGCGGGCAGGATCGACGCCCCTGAGACAGCGGGCAGGATCGACGCCCCTGAGACAGCGGGCAGGATCGACGCCCCTGAGACAGCGGGCAGGATCGACGCCCCTGAGACAGCGGGCAGGATCGACGCCCCTGAGGCAGCGGGCAGGATCGACGCCCCTGAGGCAGCGGGCAGGATCGACGCCCCTGAGGCAGCGGGCAGGATCGACGCCCCTGAGGCAGCGGGCAGGATCGACGCCCCTGAGGCAGCGGGCAGGATCGACGCCCCTGAGGCAGCGGGCAGGATCGACGCCCCTGAGGCAGCGGGCAGGACGCCTCTGGGAAACACCACAACAACACAACCTCTGGCAACAATGGAACTTCTACGTTTATCATAAAACAAACTTCGGAACTTTTGGTTCAAGAGAGACTACCACTGACATGTGTGGTTCCTCCCCGGTAATATATGTACACCTGCACCCGTACATCTGTGTACTCCAGTGCCCCCCCCCCCATCACACACCTGTAGAGGAGGGGGGGGGGAGGACCACAATAAGAGGACGGGTTGCACCCTCCCTTCCCCAGTGCACCAGCAACACCCCCTTCCTTCCCCAGTGCACTAGCAACCCCCCCTCCCTTCCCCAGTGCACCAGCAACCCCCCCTCCCTTCCCCAGTGCACCAGCAACCCCCCCTCCCTTCCCCAGTGCACCAGCAACCCCCCCTCCCTTCCCCAGTGCACCAGCAACCCCCCCTCCCTTCCCCAGTGCACCAGCAACCCCCTCCCTTCCCCAGTGCACCAGCAACCCCCCCTCCCTTCCCCAGTGCACCAGCAACCCCCCCTCCCTTCCCCAGTGCACCAGCAACCCCCCTCCCTTCCCCAGTGCACCAGCAACACCCCCCCTCCCTTCCCCAGTGCACCAGCAACCCCCCCCCCTCCCTTCCCCAGTGCACCAGCAACCCATCCCCTCCCTTCCCCAGTGCACCAGCAACCCCCCTCCCTTCCCCAGTGCACCAGCAACCCCTACCCTCCCTTCCCCAGTGCACCAGCAACCCCTACCCTCCCTTCCCCAGTGCACCAGCAACCCCCCCCTCCCTTCCCCAGTGCACCAGCAACCCCCCCTCCCTTCCCCAGTACACCAGCCAACCCCCCCCCCACTTCCCCAGTGCACCAGCAACCCCCCCTCCCTTCCCCAGTGCACCAGCCATCCCCCTTCCCCAATGCACCAGCCACCCCCCCTTCGCCAGTGCACCAGCACCCCCCCTCCCTCCCTTCCCCAGTGCACCAGCAATCCGCCCCCTCCCTTCCCCAGTGTACCAGCAACCCCCCCCTTCCCTCGCAAGTGTACCAGCAACCCCCCCCTCCCCTCGCAAGTGTACCAGCAACCCCCCCCCCTCCCCTCGCAAGTGCACCAGCAACCCCCCCCCCCTCCCCTCGCAAGTGCACCAGCAACCCCCCCCCCTCCCCTCGCAAGTGCACCAGCAACCCCCCCCCTCCCCTCGCAAGTGCACCAGCAACCCCCCCCCCCTCCCCTCGCAAGTGCACCAGCAACCCCCCCCCCTCCCCTCGCAAGTGCACCAGCAACCCCCCCCCTCCCCTCGCAAGTGCACCAGCAACCCCCCCCTCCCCTCGCAAGTGCACCAGCAACCCCCCCCCTCCCCTCGCAAGTGCACCAGCAACCCCCCCCCTCCCCTCGCAAGTGCACCAGCAACCCCCCCCCTCCCCTCGCAAGTGCACCAGCAACCCCCCCCCCCTCCCCTCGCAAGTGCACCAGCAACCCCCCCCCCCTCCCCTCGCAAGTGCACCAGCAACCCCCCCCCTCCCTTCCCCAGTGCACCAGCAACCCTCCCTCCCTTCCCCAGTGCACCAGCAACCCCCCCTCCCTTCCCCAGTACACCAGCCAACCCCCCCCCCACTTCCCCAGTGCACCAGCAACCCTCCCTCCCTTCCCCAGTGCACCAGCCATCCCCCTTCCCCAATGCACCAGCCACCCCCTCCCTTCCCTAGTGTACCAGCAACCCCCCCCCCCTCCCTTCCCTTGTGTACCAGCAACCCCCCCCCTCCCTTCCCCAGTGCACCAGCAATCCGCCCCCTCCCTTCCCCAGTGTACCAGCAACCCCCCCCCCTCCCCTCGCAAGTGTACCAGCAACCCCCCCCCTCCCCTCGCAAGTGCACCAGCAACCCCCCCCTCCCCTCGCAAGTGTACCAGCAACCCCCCCCTCCCCTCGCAAGTGTACCAGCAACCCCCCCCCCTCCCCTCGCAAGTGCACCAGCAACCCCCCCCCCTCCCTTCCCTAGTGTACCAGCAACCCCCCCCCCCTCCCTTCCCCAGTGCACCAGCAATCCGCCCCCTCCCTTCCCCAGTGTACCAGCAACCCCCCCCCCCCTCCCCTCGCAAGTGCACCAGCAACCCCCCCCCCCCCTCCCCTCGCAAGTGTACCAGCAACCCCCCCCCTCACAAGTGCACCAGCAACCCCCCCCCCCCTCTACCTTGCCCGGTGCAACATCTCCAGTAGTTGTTCCCTCTTCTGTAGAAGAAGCTGAAAAACTGCAATGTTAAAAAAGTCTTCAATAGGGCAACTGAAAATATCACGATGTTTAACGGTGATAAGTTCCAGGTATTGTGGAAACGAGGAACTTAAAGGAATCATAGGGTACAGGACAATCAGACCTACTCAAGGAAGGAGAGCAACATGTAAAAGATCTGGGAATTATGATGTCTGACGACCTTAAAGTTAGTGAACATAACCGAACCAATATAACGGCGGCCAGAAAAATGATTTGATGGATTATGAGAACGTTCAAATCCAGAGACTCCACAGCAATGCTTATATTATTAAAGTCGCTGGTGCTGTCTCGTTTTGAGTATTGCTTGGTTCTCACTTCCCCTTTCAGAGCAGGAGAAAATCTGTGAATTAGAGGGAATACAGAGATCATATACGGCACGCAGAGACACACGGTAAAAACATTAAATTATTGGGACGGTAAATTATTGCCGTCTCAAAGCTCTCAAAATGTTCTGTTTGTAAAGGAGACGAGAAAAGTATCATAATATTCACATGGAAGATACTTGAAAGCCAGATTCCAAATTTGCTCAGTAGAATAACATTTAATTTATTTATATACATGAAGGTCCATTGAGTGAATACATACTGGAACATGCATATATACAGGAACGAAGGTACGAAAGGAAATGCAGAATTGAACCAATGAAAAATAAAGGTGCCATAGGCACAATCAGAAAAGACTGTCTGAACATCAGAGGTCTACAGCTGTTCAACATCCTCCCAATAAGCATTAGAAATTTTTCCGGAAGTAGGCGACTTATCTAAGATGCACTTAGATAAGTTCTTGCAAGAAGTGCCGAACTAACCAGGCTGTCGTAGATATGTGGGCCTGCGGGCTGCTCCAAGCAACAGCCTGTTGGACCAAGTTATCACAAGTCAAGCCTGGCCCCAGGCCGGGCTCGGGGAGTAGAACTCCTCCCAGAACCCTCTCCAGGTATGCTACCCAGTTCTCCAACCTCCGGAGGGTTCAACGAGTACTGAGGTATTCACCAATTTGAATAAATTGCTTCGACACCTATCGCCATTTGATATTTTAAGAACCCAATTTGTATCTCACATAATTAATATTGAACTTATTCATTCCATGTTTCACTTCAATAAATCTCTATCCGCCCTTTATTTTACGTGTTTCGAGAATAAAAATATATACATACCCTTTAGTTGCTGTTTATAAGAAACTGCTAATGCATAGGATTAACTTTCAGTCATCCTTGGTTGTAAACACTGAATACAATTAAAACCGGGTTTCCAGCACTATGATTAGCACCGTTACATAATTATTTAAATGACGCCTCGCTAGAGCAAAGGAAACTATAGCCTCATAACACTTCTAGTTATATTCTAGTGCCTTATAGAGCCTAAACTGTGACCTCCAAACACCAACGTGATTTTACCGAGTGATAATCCTGCTTGACCAACTTACTGAGGCTCTACAACACAATAACCTGTAGGCATGTTCAGGCGAGAGCTCTCCTCGACCATTATGCAAGAATGTAGTTATACTTGCAGATAGGCTGTGTGATCCAGGAAGCTGTGGGTGGACGTTTTGCATGAGGAAACTGTTGGGGCCGAAGACTCCCCAGTTACAAATGTAGCTTGATTAATTAGCACTGATCACAACTATTAATGCACACTATTAACAACACCTTATTTGCTGTTGAACACAGCAACGACCAATCACAGAGTCGCTGTTTCAAGATTTCTATACAGGTTTCTGTCATGGTATCATAATTTATATATCTATATTACATTTATATATGCACGTGTTGTCGAGAACATAAATGTTTCGAAAAATGAACAAATAGCAGAACGCCACATTATTTACGTCACAATTCAACCATCAGTTTTTGTCTCGATCCGGGAGAAGCGACTTACAACGACCCGTCAACTGTTTCTTAACACCAGTATCACTGAACGACGCTTCCAATGCGCAGTAAAGCGTGTGGTCCTTCCTGAGGAAGAGAACTGGCAATGTTGGGTGTCGTCCCCCCCCTGGTCGGACACTGCGCACCGGGTGGGGTGGGTCGGACAAAGCGCACTGGGTGGGGGTGGGCGGGACTCAGGGGTGGGCCGCACACAGCAACACGGCGTCCCTGGCCCGCAAGGGGTGTTACTTTCACCTCTGGGGTGCAGGAGCGTGTGTGTGTGTGCGCGGGTCCCGCCGCTGCCTCGCCCTGCCATGCGCTCTGCTAGTTGCCACACTCTTCCATCTCCCCTCCACTTATTCTACTTTATAAGGCATTATGCTAATGTCTATAACAATATATAGGTATCATTACGTATATTTTGTTTATGAAACAGTTTAAAATGTTCAAATCTCGCGGGGAATGTCTTTTTTTCCATTTAAGAAATATACATAAAATTTCGGTATGTTAACATTGCAATGTTTACATAACATATCCAGGCCAATCCAACACGAAACTTAGCCAGACAACTAATAATAAATATAATATAGCGGTTATCCATATAACAATATAAAAACAGACATATCAAGGAGTGAAGACTATATAACAATGCTAACGTATATACAACAATTTGATTTAAGTACGAGTTGGCAACACACCTCCGACCACACGTGCAAAATAATAAACTGCCATTTCTTAACATTTGGTCATAAATATTTGTCAACCATATTCTGTAGTGGATATCTGTTTATTATCCATCTTAACCCCCGCTGATATCCCATTAAATGGTCCAAAATGAGACGGAATTATCTACACACTTCAGACAATAATACTTCCACCATTTGTAACTTGGCTACTCGCGTGTAGAAAGTCGATATATTTGGAAAACCGATATAAGTTACTGAAAAATATAACTACTGGCTCGTCTCTGCTAATGTTGTAGCTTAGAACTTAAGCTATATAGAGAGTGTTATATTGGCTCGCTAAAATTACCTAACACACACCAGCTCCAGAGGCACGTGCATCTTAGCTAAGTCTGGGTAATGGTCGTCATCTCAAGAGTCGTAGTTTCCACTACTCATCTAGTCGTGCGAGCAGGTAACTAAAAAACTAGAAAACTGATGATAAGGTCGTGGGTCTGATGGTAAGGTCGTTGTGTCTGATGGTAAGGTCGTGGTGTCTGATGGTAAGGTCGTGGTGTCTGATGGTAAGGTCGTGGTGTCTGATGGTAAGGTCGTGGGTCTGATGGTAAGGTCGTGGTGTCTGATGGTAAGGTCGTGGTGTCTGATGGTAAGGTCGTGGTGTCTGATGGTAAGGTCGTGGTGTCTGATGGTAAGGTCGTGGGTCTGATGGTAAGGTCGTGGTGTCTGATGGTAAGGTCGTGGTGTCTGATGGTAAGGTCGTGGGTCTGATGGTGAGGTCGTGGTGTCTGATGGTGAGGTCGGGGTTTCTAGTGGCAAGATTCTAATCTTTAGATTATGGCACCAGTTGTAAGGTCGGGGCCTCTAAGAGGTCTTCATGGATCTCTAATGACCTTGTCAGAATCTCAAGTGACTGGGCTCTGTGTCAGGAGCTCAAGTGAATCTGTTGAAGTCTCACTTAGACCTGGAGTGACCTCAAACGATTATATCAGGAGAAATCTACTCTCCCTCTTGGTCCTGTTGTTGACGAAGTCCATGTCAGTGGCTCTAATTGGTTTATCTGAGGACGTAATCAGTTTGTCGGAGGATATAATCGGACTGTCGGAGAATCTTATCGGTTTGTCGGAGGATCTAATGAGTGTGCCGACAAAACTAATCGGTTTATGAGATGATCTAGAGAATCTGTCGTAGTCTCCCTGTTTTAGAATTAAATATTTTCTATAAATGATCCAGCTGTAACACTGGATATGTCGGAGGTTCCATCAGGAGTGTTGGAAACTAAGGTTAATCTTTCAGAAGTGGTTTACCCTTAACCAAACAATCATTTTCTGACGTTAGGGAACAACGGTTCTACCTTAACGGAGATAAGATAAGCTAACGTAAGTTTATAAGGGTTGACAAATGTTAATCTTCTTGTTTGATAAGCTGTTCACTTGAGACAGTTAAGCAAGTCCCAACTGTGTCTGGGTACAAGTGAACAACCTAGCGGATTTTCTTCCTATTGGGGAGTGTTGTACATGCTGCTATGGCGGTGTGTCCACTCTCAGTATGGGTGGCGCTTCTTCTTGAGGTTATCTTGAGTTGATTTCGGGGCTTTAGTGTCCCCGCGGCCCGGTCCTCGACTAAGCCTCCACCCCCAGGAAGCAGCCCGTGACAGCTGACTAACTCCTAGGTACCTATTTACTGCTAGGCAACAGGGGCATGGGGTGAAAGAAACTCTGCCCATCGTTTCTCGCCGGCGCCCGGGATCGAACCCGGGACCACAGGATCACATGTCCAGCGTTCTGTCCGCTCGGCGCTGCTTAAGCTCGCCTCTCGGGGCAAAACTTAAAAAAAAAAAAAAAAAAAAAAAAAAAAAAAAAAAAGGTTCTACCCTCTACAAATCATCCCTTTCAATAATCTGACTTGGATATGATATTTAACTGATGTGGCTCATATTATCTTAGATTAATGGACTCACTCTATGGTAAAGAGCTATATTCTATTATAATTAAAAATGACTCTTCTGTACAGGTGTATACGGTCTAATGTGAAGCCAAATTTCTTTAGCCTTCCCTCTTAATGTCTTGTGGATTGCATTATTGGCCAAATATCTGTCTTTTTCCTGGTTTTCCTTCTATCGAGTTAATCGTTTCATTTAATATATTGATTTTTGTTACGATATTTGAAAATTTTCAGTCATTGATGTTTCTGTTTTGGTTTTCATTTCCTTCTTATAGCGTTTGTGTCCACGAAATATCACGAATATGTACTTGTGTTTAGGGTTGAGGATAGTCACACTTGAACTGACTATTCACCTATTGACTATTCGTCTTGAAGCCTACTGTGAAGCCTCTTCTACTTCCTTCCCATTTTCTCCTCGACTGTGTCTTTATTAGTTTTATCTTAAACTTTAAAATACTCTTTAACTTAGATATTCAGTAATTTCTGTTTAATCCAGTTCTTTTAATTTGTCTCATTTTAGATCTGATGACCAGGTATGGCTAGGAGAGTAAAAGGATTAAATGAATTCAGACGACGACTCACAATAACGGGGCTTATTGTGAAAAGCCTTAATGAGTCGATTGTGACAAGTCGACAATCGACTTGATAGTCGTCCAGGACGGACCGGAACGTCGTTGTCTCCTCATCTTCAGCTGTGTGGTTTGGTCACCATTAACTGGATGATTAACTGGGTGTTGTTCACTTGAGACAGTTAAGCAAGTCCCAGCTGTGTCTGGGTACAAGCGACAGGATGAACAACCCAGCGGGTTTTCTTCCTATTGGGGAGTGTTGTACATGCTGCTATGGCGGTGTGTCCACTCACAAGATGAGTGGCGCTGCCCAATACTGTCACTATGGCGGTGTGTCCACTCACAGGATGAGTGGTGCTGCCCAATACTGTCACTATGGCGGTGTGTCCACTCACAGGATGAGTGGCGCTGCCCAATACTGTCACTATGGCGGTGTGTCCACTCACAAGATGAGTGGCGCTGCCCAATACTGTCACTATGGCGGTGTGTCCACTCACAAGATGAGTGGCGCTGCCCAATACTGTCACTATGGCGGTGTGTCCACTCACAGGATGAGTGGCGCTGCCCAATACTGTCACTATGGCGGTGTGTCCACTCACAAGATGAGTGGCGCTGCCCAATACTGTCACTATGGCGGTGTGTCCACTCACAGGATGAGTAGCGCTGCCCAATACTGTCACTATGGCGGTGTGTCCACTCACAGGATGAGTGGCGCTGCCCAATACTGTCACTATGGCGGTGTGTCCACTCACAGGATGAGTGGCGCTGCCCAATACTGTCACTATGGCGGTGTGTCCACTCACAGGATGAGTGGCGCTGCCCAATACTGTCACTATGGCGGTGTGTCCACTCACAGGATGAGCGGCGCTGCCCAATACTGTCACTATGGCGGTGTGTCCACTCACAGGATGAGTGGCGCTCCCCAATAAACTCGCCCCTCGGGGCAAAACTTAAATTTAAAATTTACTGTTTCCTGGATTGTACTACACATACATGTATTTTTTTTTTTACATAATTCTATACCTATCACAAATTTTCCCAATTATAAGGCTGTTTAATTATTGATATAATCCCGGACGTGCTTAGTCCCAGATTATATAAATTAGATTTGTTAAACTAATTTATATAAGTTCCGGATTAAATAATTAAAATTATTTAATTTAATTCTTTTTGAATTCCGTGAGAGCAGAACATTTATTAGATAATTCACTTCTTTTGATAAATGAAAATAAAATATTGTTTCTCTCAGTAACTGATTTACACTTCTTAGCTTTGCAAGAATTAGTCCAGTCAACTGAATGATTACAATCTCTTAGGTGAACAAATAATGCATTGGACTCTTGACCTGTTCTTATACTATATTTGTGTTCTTTTGTTCTTTGTACCTGCCTGGTGTGTGTGTGGAGGTGGCAGGTACACACACCACTGGTGTACCTGCCTGGTGTGTGTGGAGGTGGCAGGTGCACACACAACTGGTGTGTGTGGAGGTGGCAGGTACACACACAACTGGTGTACCTGCCTGGTGTGTGTGGAGGTGACAGGTGCACACACAACTGGTGTGTGTGGAGGTGGCAGGTACACACACCACTGGTGTACCTGCCTGGTGTGTGTGGAGGTGACAGGTGCACACACAACTGGTGTGTGTGGAGGTGGCAGGTACACACACAACTGGTGTACCTGCCTGGTGTGTGTGGAGGTGGCAGGTACACACACCACTGGTGTACCTGCCTGGTGTGTGTGGAGGTGGCAGGTACACACACCACTGGTGTACCTGCCTGGTGTGTGTGGAGGTGGCAGGTACACACACCACTGGTGTACCTGCCTGGTGTGTGTGTGGAGGTGGCAGGTACACACACCACTGGTGTACCTGCCTGGTGTGTGTGTGGAGGTGGCAGGTACACACACCACTGGTGTACCTGCCTGGTGTGTGTGGAGGTGGCAGGTACACACACCACTGGTGTACCTGCCTGGTGTGTGTGGAGGTGGCAGGTACACACACCACTGGTGTACCTGCCTGGTGTGTGGAGGTGGCAGGTACACACACCACTGGTGTACCTGCCTGGTGTGTGTGGAGGTGGCAGGTACACACACCACTGGTGTACCTGCCTGGTGTGTGTGGAGGTGACAGGTGCACACACAACTGGTGTACCTGCCTGGTGTGTGTGGAGGTGGCAGGTACACACACCACTGGTGTACCTGCCTGGTGTGTGGAGGTGGCAGGTACACACACCACTGGTGTACCTGCCTGGTGTGTGTGTGGAGGTCACAGGTACACACACAACTGGTGTACCTGCCTGGTGTGTGTGGAGGTGGCAGGTACACACACCACTGGTGTACCTGCCTGGTGTGTGGAGGTGGCAGGTACACACACCACTGGTGTACCTGCCTGGTGTGTGTGTGGAGGTGGCAGGTACACACACCACTGGTGTACCTGCCTGGTGTGTGTGGAGGTGACAGGTGCACACACAACTGGTGTGTGTGGAGGTGGCAGGTACACACACAACTGGTGTACCTGCCTGGTGTGTGTGGAGGTGGCAGGTACACACACCACTGGTGTACCTGCCTGGTGTGTGTGGAGGTGGCAGGTACACACACCACTGGTGTACCTGCCTGGTGTGTGTGGAGGTGGCAGGTACACACACCACTGGTGTACCTGCCTGGTGTGTGTGTGGAGGCGGCAGGTACACACACCACTGGTGTACCTGCCTGGTGTGTGTGTGGAGGTGGCAGGTACACACACCACTGGTGTACCTGCCTGGTGTGTGTGTGGAGGTGGCAGGTACACACACCACTGGTGTACCTGCCTGGTGTGTGTGGAGGTGGCAGGTACACACACCACTGGTGTACCTGCCTGGTGTGTGGAGGTGGCAGGTACACACACCACTGGTGTACCTGCCTGGTGTGTGTGTGGAGGTGGCAGGTACACACACCACTGGTGTACCTGCCTGGTGTGTGTGTGGAGGTGGCAGGTACACACACCACTGGTGTACCTGCCTGGTGTGTATTGAGTTACATGGGCACTTAGGACCACTTATCAGTGGGCTGAAACACCTACTGTTTAATGTGGTAGTTACGTCCACTCGCCAGATCTCAGGTGAGCTGTTCCACTTGCGAACACTGAACCCCCGCTACAGATGCCGTTGATGATAACAATGTTTGGTCTCCCGGTGATGATAACATCCTTAATAACAGATAGGTTATCTCACTAAAGGCGCCTTCACCGCGGCCTCAGGCTACTGTATCCAGCTCCACGCCACGCTCCGTATTGTATGGGGCTGATGTATTGGGCTGATGTATGGGGCTGTGCGCAGTATTTGTATGGGATTTATGTTGACAATGTATGAATAAGAGAGATATACACATATAAGGGTACTCAACACTATCGGGGGAACGTTCTGATTGGCGGGAGTTAACCCAATATTATTGTGAACGACAGGTCGACCTGTCGGGGTTCAGTCACACTTTGGAGTCGTCGTTTCTTTCCTAATTGTAAACAAATAATTCGTTTTGTCGGGGACAGGAAGCCTGTGAATATGTACTTATGGTTTGTATCGCCATCTGAGCAGTAGAGTCTAAGGAGTACTGCTTGGAGTTAACTGGATTCACTTTCAGTCGCTAAAGTACCTTAAGGTCCTTACATACCAAGTCCTATTTACATTCGGTCACACTCACACTTCACCACACACTTGAAACACTCTGTCACACTCACACTTCACCTCACGCTTAAAACATTCGGTCACACACTTCACCTCACACTTGAAACACTCGGTCACACACTTCACCGCACGCTTGAAACACTCGGTCACACTCACACTTCACCTCACGCTTGAAACACTCGGTCACACTCACACTTCACCTCACGCTTGAAACACTCGGTCACACTCACACTTCACCTCACGCTTGAAACACTCTGTCACACTCACACTTCACCTCACGCTTGAAACACTCGGTCACACTCACACTTCACCTCACGCTTGAAACACTCGGTCACACTCACACTTCACCTCACGTTTTCTGAGGTGAATTCAAAATAAAAGAATTGCATCCAGAAGTTCTTTTGACCATGTCGTAGCTGAGTCGATTAAGGCAGCGTCTGGGATGATCTCAGACGTAGGTTCGAACCCTCGTCACGGCCCTTGTGGATTTGACTATCAAAGTGTCTGCTGGAACACCATTCAGGAGTCTGCTGGAACATCATCCAGGTGTCTGCTGGAACACCATCCAGGAGTCTGCTGTAACACCATCCAGGTGTCTGCTGGAACACCATCCAGGTGTCTGCTGGAACACCATCCAGGAGTCTGCTAGAACACCATCCAGGTGTCTGCTGGAACACCATCCAGGAGTCTGCTAGAACACCATCCAGGTGTCTGCTGGAACACCATCCAGGAGTCTGTTGTAACACCATCCAGGTGTCTGCTGGAACACCATCCAGGGGTCTGCTAGAACACCATCCAGGTGTCTGCTGGAACACCATCCAGGAGTCTGCTAGAACACCATCCAGGTGTCTGCTGGAACACCATCCAGGAGTCTGCTGGAACACCATCCAGGGGTCTGCTGGAACACCATCCAGGGGTCTGCTGGAACACCATCCAGGGGTCTGCTGGAACACCATCCAGGGGTCTGCTGGAACACCATCCAGGGGTCTGCTGGAACACCATCCAGGGGTCTGCTGGAACACCATCCAGGGGTCTGCTGGAACACCATCCAGGGGTCTGCTGGAACACCATCCAGGAGTCTGCTGGAACACCATCCAGGGGTCTGCTGGAACACCATCCAGGGGTCTGCTGGAACACCATCTAGGGATGCCTCTACATCCAGGACTGCGTAGACGAGTTCATGCACTCAACGACTCGGATTCACGACTGCAGGAATCCGATGCGTCATTTTCCCTTTCACTCTTCTTTCCTGGAGCCGTCGTCAGACTTCATGTGGCATCATCTTGCCAGGCACTCCACCGCTCAGGCACTCAGGCAACGGGAGTACAGCCGTGAGGCCAAGTCCAAATCCCTTGCCCAAGGACTCTCGTGGGTGCTTAGGACTTAATGCCGCGCTTGTCTGCCATCTCCAGTTAGGCTAGTTAAGTCCAGGAGAAAATACCGTTGTTGTTTTAGTTTGAGCTCCTCGGAACAGAATTGCCATGTAGCACGGGCTATAAGTGAAAGTACTAAGCCATTGCGACTATATCGCACTTGGGAGGGATGAGGATTGGGAATTGGGATTGGACGGAGGGAAGGCATCCCTTAGGATTGTCCGCTGAATCTTCCTGAGGAGGTTGCTATGGCATGCTCTTATTGGCTGAGCTTCTACCAGGAACGCTCTGATTGGTTCTCTCAAATGGAACATTTCCTGAATGGTCAGCATAAATTTTAAAGCATACGTAGGATATACAGTTCCCCCCATGTCGGGGACAGGACGCCTGACAGGCTAACTAGTGAATGACAATTCCCTGAATGCAACACCCATCAGTTGCCTAACTCTAGGGTACATATTTTCTGCCTGGTGAACAGTGGCATCAGGTGAAAGGAAACTGTGGCCACCACAGTGGGTCCTGGCTTGGGCATGGGACCCGGTACCATCCGCTGGTGACCCACTGAGCTACAGGACCCTTATCGTTAGTGGGACGTCCCCGGCCCTCATCAGGGCCTCTGGGGAAATTTACCAGTGGGAATTTATAAATTTATTTTAATTATTATTTTTCGTTTTTTTAAACTGATTATAATTTTCCTTTATTATTTAATTATTTTTTCAAAGTGGACTGTGTGATGTATGACTTAGTTTACTAGTAAATCTCCAGTCGCATACTTAGAGGGTTATACTAGTATATTTCACCTTACCAAATTTAATTGATAGATTTATTAGTAGAGGTTATTATACATCTTATTATGGTTAATTAAATAACTGAGACGAGCTCAGCTGTCTTTGTTGAATGTGGCCTTCCTATCCAGGACCAGACACTTCCTCAGTCACGTGTACTCAGTCTCAGACCTCAGTCACGTGTACTCAGTCTCAGACCTCAGTCACGTGTACTCAGTCTCAGGCCTCAGTCACGTGTACTCAGTCTCAGGCCTCAGTCACGTGTACTCAGTCTCAGGCCTCAGTCACGTGTACTCAGTCTCAGGCCTCAGTCACGTGTACTCAGTCTCAGGCCTCAGTCACGTGTACTCAGTCTCAGGCCTCAGTCACGTGTACTCAGTCTCAGGCCTCAGTCACGTGTACTCAGTCTCAGACCTCAGTCACGTGTACTCAGTCTCAGACCTCAGTCACGTGTACTCAGTCTCAGACCTCAGTCACGTGTACTCAGTCTCAGACCTCAGTCACGTGTACTCAGTCTCAGACCTCAGTCACGTGTACTCAGTCTCAGACCTCAGTCACGTGTACTCAGTCTCAGACCTCAGTCACGTGTACTCAGTCTCAGACCTCAGTCACGTGTACTCAGTCTCAGACCTCAGTCACGTGTACTCAGTCTCAGACCTCAGTCACGTGTACTCAGTCTCAGACCTCAGTCACGTGTACTCAGTCTCAGACCTCAGTCACGTGTACTCAGTCTCAGACCTCAGTCACGTGTACTCAGTCTCAGACCTCAGTCACGTGTACTCAGTCTCAGACCTCAGTCACGTGTACTCAGTCTCAGACCTCAGTCACGTGTACTCAGTCTCAGACCTCAGTCACGTGTACTCAGTCTCAGACCTCAGTCACGTGTACTCAGTCTCAGACCTCAGTCACGTGTACTCAGTCTCAGACCTCAGTCACGTGTACTCAGTCTCAGACCTCAGTCACGTGTACTCAGTCTCAGACCTCAGTCACGTGTACTCAGTCCCAGACCTCAGTCACGTGTACTCAGTCCCAGACCTCAGTCACGTGTACTCAGTCCCAGACCTCAGTCACGTGTACTCAGTCCCAGACCTCAGTCACGTGTACTCAGTCCCAGACCTCAGTCACGTGTACTCAGTCCCAGACCTCAGTCACGTGTACTCATTCTCAGACCTCAGTCCCGTGTACTCAGTCCCAGACCGGGTGATAATGGTGCCCTCGGGATGGTGGGATATGCCAGCTCATATATTACTTCACGCAGTCACATATTTACCTGCCGGAATGTTACACCGTAAAACAAATGCAAACAATGTCTGTATCTCAGGTGTGACATGGAAGAAGCCAGGGGGTCCAGGTGGAACAGGAGCCAGGGGGTCCAGGTGGAACAGGAGCCAGGGGGTCCAGGTGAACACGAGGCAGGGGGTCCAGGTGGAACAGTAGCCAGGTGGTCCAGGTGAACAGGAGCCAGGTGGAACAGGAGCCAGGTGGTCCAGGTGAACAGGAGCCAGGTGGAACAGGGGCCAGGGGGTCCAGGTGAACAGGAGCCAGGGGGTCCAGGTGAACAGGAGCCAGGTGGAACAGGGGCCAGGGGGTCCAGGTGAACAGGAGCCAGGTGGAACAGGGGCCAGGGGGTCCAGGTGAACAGGAGCCAGGGGGGTCCAGGTGAACAGGAGGCAGGGGGTCCAGGTGAACAGAAGCCAGGTGGAACAGGGGCCAGGGGGTCCAGGTGAACAGGAGCCAGGTGGAACAGGAGCCAGGTGGTCCAGGTGAACAGGAGCCAGGTGGAACAGGGGCCAGGGGGTCCAGGTGAACAGGAGCCAGGGGGTCCAGGTGAACAGGAGCCAGGTGGTCCAGGTGAACAGGAGCCAGGTGGAACAGGGGCCAGGGGGTCCAGGTGAACAGGAGCCAGGGGGGTCCAGGTGAACAGGAGCCAGGTGGAACAGGGGCCAGGGAGTCCAGGTGAACAGGAGCCAGGTGGAACAGGGGCCAGGGGGGTCCAGGTGAACAGGAGCCAGATGGAACAGGGGCCAGGGGGTCCAGGTGAACAGGAGCCAGGGGGTCCAGGTGAACAGGAGCCAGGGGGGTCCAGGTGAACAGGAGCCAGGGGAGTCCAGGTGAACAGGAGCCAGGTGGAACAGGAGCCAGGGGGTCCAGGTGAACAGGAGCCAGGGGGTCCAGGTGAACAGGAGCCAGGGGGGTCCAGGTGAACAGGAGCCAGGGGGGTCCAGGTGAACAGGAGCCAGGTGGAACAGGAGCCAGGGGGGTCCAGGTGAACAGGAGCCAGGTGGAACAGGAGCCAGGGGGTCCAGGTGAACAGGAGCCAGGGGGGTCCAGGTGAACAGGAGCCAGGGGGTCCAGGTGAACAGGAGCCAGGGGGTCCAGGTGAACAGGAGCCAGGGGGTCCAGCTGAACAGGAGCCAGGGGGGTCCAGGTGAACAGGAGCCAGGTGGAACAGGAGCCAGGTGGTCCAGGTGAACAGGAGCCAGGTGGAACAGGGGGTCAAGGTGAACAGGATCCAGGGGGTCCAGGTGAACAGGAGCCAGGTGGAACAGGGGCCAGGGGGTCCAGGTGGAACAGGGGCCAGGGGGGTCCAGGTGAACAGGGTCCAGGGGGTCCAGGTGAACAGGAGCCAGGTGGGTCCAGGTGAACAAGAGCCAGGGGGTCCAGGTGAACAGGGTCCAGGGGGTCCAGGTGAACAGGAGCCAGGGGGGTCCAGGTGAACAGGAGCCAGGGGGGTCCAGGTGAACAAGAGCCAGGGGGTCCAGGTGAACAGGAGCCAGGGGGTCCAGGTGAACAGGAGCCAGGGGGGTCCAGGTGAACAGGAGCCAGGGGGGTCCAGGTGAACAGGAGCCAGGGGGTCCAGGTGAACAGGAGCCAGGGGGGGTCCAGGTGAACAGGAGCCAGGGGGGTCCAGGTGAACAGGAGCCAGGGGGTCCAGGTGAACAGGAGCCAGGGGGTCCAGGTGAACAGGAGCCAGGGGGTCCAGGTGAACAGGAGCCAGGGGGTCCAGGTGAACAGGAGCCAGGGGGGTCCAGGTGAACAGGAGCCAGGGGGTCCAGGTGAACAGGAGCCAGGGGGGTCCAGGTGAACAGGAGCCAGGGGGGGTCCAGGTGAACAGGAGCCAGGGGGTCCAGGTGAACAGGAGCCAGGGGGTCCAGGTGAACAGGGGCCAGGGGGGTCCAGGTGAACAGGGTCCAGGGGGTCCAGGTGAACAGGAGCCAGGGGGGGTCCAGGTGAACAGGAGCCAGGGGGGTCCAGGTGAACAGGAGCCAGGGGGTCCAGGTGAACAGGAGCCAGGGGGTCCAGGTGAACAGGAGCCAGGGGGTCCAGGTGAACAGGAGCCAGGGGGGTCCAGGTGAACAGGAGCCAGGGGGTCCAGGTGAACAGGAGCCAGGGGGGGTCTAGGTGAACAGGAGCCAGGGGGGGTCCAGGTGAACAGGAGCCAGGGGGTCCAGGTGAACAGGAGCCAGGGGGTCCAGGTGAACAGAGTCCAGGGGGTCCAGGTGGAACAGGGGCCAGGGGGTCCAGGTGGAACAGGGGCCAGGGGGTCCAGGTGAACAGGAGCCAGGGGGTGTCTGGCCACCTGACTGTATGGCAGGTGACCCTCGTCTGTAATACCTGCATTCATAACTTAGGTGAGGCTGAGACAGCTTGAACAGCTGTTTGTTGTAAAGTGGCAGCAACCTGACTTGTTGCTGGGGGGGTCAGGTGCAGGTGGCACTGTCTGACCTGTTGCTGGGAGTGTCAGGTGCAGGTGGCACTGTCTGACTTGTTGCTGAAGGCGTCTAGTGCAGGTGGCACTGTCTGACCTGTTGCTGGGGGTGTCAGGTGCAGGTGGCACTGTCTGACCTGTTGCTGGGGGGCGTCAGGTGCAGGTGGCACTGTCTGACCTGTTGCTGGGGGTGTCAGGTGCAGGTGGCACTGTCTGACCTGTTGCTGGGGGGCGTCAGGTGCAGGTGGCACTGTCTGACCTGTTGCTGGGGGTGTCAGGTGCAGGTGGCACTGTCTGACCTGTTGCTGGGGGTGTCAGGTGCAGGTGGCACTGTCTGACCTGTTGCTGGGGGTGTCAGGTGCAGGTGGCACTGTCTGACCTGTTGCTGGGGGCGTCAGGTGCAGGTGGCACTGTCTGACCTGTTGCTGGGGGCGTCAGGTGCAGGTGGCACTGTCTGACCTGTTGCTGGGGGCGTCAGGTGCAGGTGGCACTGTCTGACCTGTTGCTGGGGGCGTCAGGTGCAGGTGGCACTGTCTGACCTGTTGCTGGGGGCGTCAGGTGCAGGTGGCACTGTCTGACCTGTTGCTGGGGGCGTCAGGTGCAGGTGGCACTGTCTGACCTGTTGCTGGGGGGCGTCAGGTGCAGGTGGCACTGTCTGACCTGTTGCTGGGGGGCGTCAGGTGCAGGTGGCACTGTCTGACCTGTTGCTGGAGGGGGGGTCAGGTGCAGGTGGCACTGTCTGACCTGTTGCTGGGGGGCGTCAGATGCAGGTGGCACTGTCTGACCTGTTGCTGGGGGCGTCAGGTGCAGGTGGCACTGTCTGACCTGTTGCTGGGGGCGTCAGGTGCAGGTGGCACTGTCTGACCTATTGCTGGGGGGGGGGGGTCAGGTGCAGGTGGCACTGTCTGACCTGTTGCTGGGGGGGGGTCAGGTGCAGGTGGCACTGTCTGACCTGTTGCTGGGGGGGGGGGGGGGGTCAGGTGCAGGTGGAGCCTCCATTCATACCATAACATCGAGTTACACAGATATACCAAAAAAAACTTCTTTATATATTTCATAAACCACACAGAAAAAAACAAAAACAATAGACCATTACAAGTACAATACATTAGTCACAGACATGTATATGTGTACCCATCAGCTCTCACTCAGACGGCAAGTCGCGGCGGAGTGGCTACCACACTCAAGTTACAATCGAAAGGTCAACGGTTCGATTTCTGCGGCAGAGTGAAATAGTGTTTGGGTAACGTTTCTTTTCACCTGATGCTGCTGTTCATAATATAATATTACGTTAAACAAAAATATACGGAGTAATTACTTTGTAAATAATATTAAAGTCACTATAATACCAAAAGCGTTTCGGGAATAATTGTAAGTAAGTAATTATCAAAAGAAGGCACCAAACCAGGAAGGCTATGTAGCACCATCAAATGTGCAAAATAATCAGAGGGCGCTAAATATCACCAAGGATGCCAATACGAGAACAAAAACGCATAAGGCGAACGATATCAAAAGTATCCGAGTCACTAAGAATTCCATTGAGGGACAGGTGACCGCGAGGGGCGGTCGGAAAGCAAGACACACGCTCGTCCTGGAAGTCAGGACATTCAAGAAGGACATGCACGACCGTAAGAGGGACAATGCAAGTAGGACAATAAGGAGCAGGGCGGCGCTCCATCAAGTGACCATGGGTTAAGCGAGTATGGCCAATACGCAACCTCGCCAGAGCTGTTTCCCATCGCCGGTTACGGTGGCAGGAGGACGGCCATGAGGAAACACAACATTTAAGAGTACGAAGTTTGTTACCAGTAACAGACGACCAATAAGCCTGCCAACGGGTAAGAATGGAGAAATGGATAACCGGGTAAAAGTCAGAATATGGAATACCTTTACGAGAGATGGGACAAGAGCGGACAGCTTCCTTGGCGGCAGCATCCGCACGCTCATTTAAAGACACACCAATATGGCTGGGAACCCAACAAAACTCAATCGACTTAAATTTTCTGTGGACAAGAAACAGCCAATGCTGGATCTCGACAACTACTGGATGAACCGGATTAAAGGACACGAGAGCCATGAGGGCACTGCGAGAGTCAACAACTACAAAGGAAGACTGACAACGAGAAAGCAGGAGACGAAGAGCATAGAGAATAGCATAAAGCTCTGCTGTAAAGATGCTAGTCTCCGGAGGTAAGCGACACATATAAGTGCGATCAGGAAAAACAACAGAGTAGCCAACACCGTCCGCAGACTTAGACCCATCAGTGAAGACAGAAACGGAGCGGGAGCGAGAAGAAAAGTGCTCAAGGAAAAGGCATTTTAGAACCGTAGGAGGGGTAAAAGCTTTAGTGATGCGGGTCAAGGATGTACAAAACTGCGGAAGGGGGACTATCCACGGGGGCAAAGAAGGAACAACACGAGGAGAAACATTAGAAACACGAACGGAAAGAGAATCCTGTAAGCGAGATAACCGGACAGAAAGAGGGAGGTGGTGAAGAGGAACAGGAACCGCAGGAGGGGTAAAAGTTAAAGCACGACAGAGGCGAGAGGAAGGATGTTGTAAGGACCGTGCAAGATAGCGAAGACAGTAGCGATCACGGCGGTCCTGGAGAGACAGGAAGCCAGTGTCAACATACAAGCTAAGGATGGGAGTCGAACGAAAGGCACCAGAACTGAGGCGCAATCCAGTATGGTGCAAAGCATCAAGACGGTGAAGAGTAGAAGGAGAAGCAGATGAGTAAGCAGGGCAACCATAATCGAGCTTAGACAGGACGAGAGAGGAATGTAAAGCAAGGAGAGTGCGCCTATCTGCCCCCCAAGAAGCATGGGACAAGACCCGAAGGAGGGCAAGGGCCTTAGAGCACTCAACACGGAGGTAAGAGATATGGGGAGACCAAGACAAACGAGTGTCAAGGAATAATCTCAAAAGCTTTGCGGAATTTTTGTATTCAAGGGGATGACCATAAAGTGACAAAGAGGGACGAAGAACAACCCGTTTCCTAGTAAGAGACATGACAAGTCTTAGGAGTGGAGAACTTGAAGCCATGATCGGTGGCCCAAGACGACACGGCATCAATCGCAAGTTGAAGCCGGCGCTGAAGGAGAGGCGAATCATCACCCTGACAGCAAAGGGTAAGATCATCGACATAGAGAGTGGAGAAGATACCTGAAGGAAGAGAGGAAAGAAGACCATTGAGGGCAACCAGAAAAAGAGTAGTGCTCAGAACGCTACCCTGGGGCACACCTTCGTATTGCTGAAAAGAGGCAGAGAGAGCGGTACCAAGGCGCACCCGAAAGGAACGACGAGAGAGGAAGCTGCGGAGAAAGAGAGGGAGATGACCACGTAGGCCAAAAGAATGAAGCTGGGACAGAATATGATATCGCCAAGTGGTGTCGTAAGCCTTTTCCAGGTCAAAAAGGAGGTTAACAACGGAGGTCCTCGCAGCAAAAGCAGTACGAATATAGACCTCCAAGTTCACCAGGACATCTGTCGTGCTTCGGCACTTGCGGAAACCAAATTGAGAAGAGGAGAGGAGGTGATGGTGTTCTAGGAACCACATCAGACGAACGTTAACCATACGTTCAAAGAGTTTGCAGACACAACTTATGAGGGCAATAGGGCGAAAGTCCTTACGGGAAGTTCCCAGAGACCCTGGTTTGCGAACAGGGAGGACAACGGCATCGAGCCAGTCCTCAGGGACTGACGACGACTCCCAGATCCGATTGTACAAACTCAGTAAATACCGAGACGTGCACGGAGGGAGATGGCGAAGCATCTCGTAATGAATACTATCGGAGCCCGCCGCCGTAGAACCGCAGAGGGCCAGGGCAGAACGAAGTTCAGAGAGAGAGAAGGGATCAGTATAGGGAAGCTGAAGACGAGTGCAGAAACCTGAAGGACGAGACTCAAGGACAGGTTTACGAAGAAGGAAAGATTGGGGAAGATGAAGACCAGAGCTAACAGAAGAAAAGTGGGAACCCAGTTCGGTAGCAACCTGCAACGGGTCTGCCACAAGAGTACCACGGAGGTGAAGGACCAGCGAAACATCGGGAACAAACTTACCCGCTATCTTGCGGATACATTTCCAGATCTGTGGCAGGGGAGTTTCGGACGTAATTGTGGAGACATAAGATGCCCAACATTCACGTTTAGCCATACGGATGGCCCTACGGGCCACCGCACTCGCTTTCCGAAAGAAAATAAAAGAATCGGCCGTCTGCCGACGGCGGTGCCTCTTCCAGGCTGCACGCTTACAGTGGACAGCCCGAGCATAGTCTGCATTCCACCAGGGAACGCACTTCCGCGGACCCCGAGAGGAAGAGCGAGGAATAGAGCGGAGGGCAGCGTCGAAGACAGTGTCATAAAAAAGGAGGAGAGCGCGCTGGAGAGGCAGAAGGGAGAGGTCAGAGAGAGCAGCACCGAGGGTAAATAGGGTTCAGTCCTCTTTAGCAAACTGACACCTAGGGAAGGAGAGGGAAGGACGAAAAGAGAAAAAGGTAACAAGGATGGGGAAATGGTCACTGCCATCGAGGTCATCAAGAACCTGCCACGTGAAATCTAGGTAAAGAGAAGAAGAGCAGAGAGAAAGATCAAGACAGGAAAGGGTGCGAGTCCGAGAGTCCAAATGCGTGGGCTCACCAGAATTCAGAAGAGACAGGGAAGAAGAGAGGAGAAACGGCTCAAGAAGGCGACCTCGGGTATTCGTCAGAACATCACCTCTAAGAAAATGACGACAATTAAAATCACCCAGCAGGAGCACAGGCTCCGGCAAGGAGTCCAGGAGGTGTTTCAGATCAGGAAGAGAAAGCGGGACACTCGGGGGGAGATAAATGGAACAAACTGTGTACCATTTCCCCACAAAGATACGAACAGCAGAACAATGGAGAGGCGAAGGAAAAAGTAAAGGGGACAAAGGAAACATCAGTGCGAAGGGCATAATTGTAAATACTTCACTTATATGATTTACGAGTATAATGGGGCAGTAACTGCAGTAACTTATACGAACTGTTCAATAAATTTAGCAAATGCTTTACAATATTTAAGTGAAACTTTATTATGAAACATATAGTCGTTTACTATCATACTATTATAGTATCATAGTAAACTATTACATAGATACTATACATAGATAAATACTCATAGATACTATTATAGTATCTTTAATTAGAGCAACAGTGTAATATACTTTTAAATATTTACAATATGAACAAAACACAAAGTTTATTGATTTTGGAAGTGGAAATGTAAGTGAAATTTTGTATATATGTTAATTAGATATTTCAATTGTTACAAACAAATTGTAACTTTTACATATTGTTTGGTAACATTTCCATTTCCTTCAATCAAATTAACCTAAGAATTAGCAATTCTAATTCTTATGTTGTTTGTAAGCCAAACAACAGGAAGAGTAGATGGTAAATTCCTTTGTGTTCACATTGTTAGTAAGCCAACTTTTATTGCCATATACATAATAAAGCAAAAAAAAAAATGATAAAACAATTGGCATTTTCTCCAAGATGAGAGAGTGTGTACCTCACCCCTGCCCTGTGGCCAGATTCACGAAAGCACTTACGAACCTGTTCATCTTTATCCAATCTTTGGCGGCTTTGTTTACAATTATTAAACAGTTAATGAGCTCCGAAGCACCAGGAGGCTGTTTATAACAACAACAGCAGTTGATTGGAAAGTTTTCATGCTTGTAAACTGGTTAATAAATCTAACCAAAGCCGTCAAAGATTGAGGAAAGATGTACACGTTCGTAAGTATTTGCGTAACTGCTTCGTGATTCTAGCCGGTGAGGAATTATTCTATCACTCGTTCATATCTCACTTACGGTATCTGTGCCTGTGTTCAAAAGTTCCACCCACCACTAATTACTGAACATACATCAACAATTAGAACAATAACAAACATTAGTCCCAGAAAGTGCTTATCTCCCTTACTGAAATACTTGAATAATTATTTCAAGGATTTCAGACGATGAGATATCTTGATTTCAGAGGTGTAATATCTTGAGAGGATGTGAAGCGATCATGTCGCTGCACATTCTCGCAAGTGTCCACTACATCCATACAACTCGGCACTTTAATGCTAATCCTGCCCTTAAGCGCTTGCTAGCGGGGTGTAACAGACCCCGCTGGCGGGCATCACAAGATAAATATATTATTAATATTTCAAGAGTGCGACTTAACCAAGGCAGAAACACTCAGCAAATTAAAAGGTTCCTAAACTGTGGCGTGATGTTACTGAACCTAAAATGAACAGTAAGTTAAGTGTTAAACTGAACAGTTAAGTTATCTCACTAGTGAGGTTACTGAACCTCACTAGTGAGATAAACACTTTTCTTCTCTCGTCCAGTTTAAAAGAGAAACAGGGAACTAACTTATTTACTTTGTATCACCCATTTTCCTCACCTAATTTCTTCCAACATGTCAGACTTAATTTTACTATAATTGCTAACATTAATTCTTAATTACTACATAAAGTAAATATTGTTGTTTCTAAATATCATAAAAATGTTGTGTAATTTTTGTAAACCTCGTCTACAATGTTAAAATTAGCAACTATATATTGTTAAAGCAACTGCTGTATATAAATGACTCTTGTATAATTTTCAATTATTTTCAAATCTTTCAACAATTAAAAAAGTTACCATATCTCATTTAATTTTAAGTGTTACCCCATAACACATGTTCATTCTCTCCTAATCTTTAACACATTACACCCTTCCTGAAAGCTGCAAATCATTTGCTAAATTTGTTGAAGAATTGATGTTAGCTCACTTGTTTATTACTGTCTTCCTCGTCTAAGCTGTAAACAATCTAACAATACTATTTTAAGTTATGCTCCAAATGCTTTGTGTATTAATGGCCTTATTTGGTCAACATACTCTGAAACACTTATTATTAAACCCCCTCAATCACTGCTTGTTCTTCAGTGCTTACACTGAGCAACTAAAGTCGTCATGGTGTTCGCTTAGAGACCTTATAGCTAAGTTTTTTTTTTTTTTTTTTTTTTGAGATATATACAAGAGTTGTTACATTCTTGTACAGCCACTAGTACGCGTAGCGTTTCGGGCAAGTCCTTAATCCTACGGTCCCTGGAATACGATCCCTGCCGCGAAGAATCGTTGTTACAACCAAGTACTCATTTTACTGTTGAGTTAAACAGAGGCTACAGTTAAGGAATTGCGCCCAGTAAATCCTCCCCGGCCAGGATACGAACCCATGACATAGCGCTCGCGGAACGCCAGGCGAGTGTCTTACCACTACACCACGGAGACTGCTAATTTAATTAATGATACATTGTGGTGATTTACTGATACACTGTTAGCAAGGTTTGCTGTAACCTGCAATTTTAATCATTAATGTGATGCTTCTCATAGATACTTGATAAGTGCCTTAATTCCGGGTCTATGTTTGATTGCATTCAGAACACTAATTAAAGTGAGATAGATAACTTATTTCTAAAAATATGCTTTAGCACACATCTATGGATCATCCAAAAAATTCACCAGACTCCTGGATGTTACTACAGCTCGACTTACACTCGCTGATAAGTATCTCTGGCATTTTTCATTACCTGCTGATGTAGACACGACCAAATGTAAACTGTGTCAATAAATTTATTCGCATCCCCTCCGCGAATGCAGCGAATGCAGCATATATACATTTTCTTCTGTCCTCCATGGTCAAATGGCCTATTTGTGAAACTGTGTGTGGCAGAAGGTCTAGCTAGAGTACTCAGGCGGCCAGGTGTCTAGACCCAGCCACCTGTGACATCACCATGTAGTGCCTGGGCTCACAGGAGTGCCTTCAGATGGGCTCGAGTCAGTAACTGCAGTTGTTCAGGAGCAGCAATAAATGCAACAATGCTGCAGTTGGAAAGCCAGGTGGAAAATCATCAAGACAAATGGGTGGGACTTTTTGTAAGCCACCGGCTTCCTCTCCTCATTGAGGCTACAAATGAGATGGGGCCCTCATGTAAATTTATCTGGTAAGCCACAGTGAGTGAAGAAGTATATAAGGGTAACTTATTTATTTATTTATATATATACAAGAAGGTACATTGGGATTGAGGATACATAGCATAGTAATTACAATCTTGTAAAGCCACTAGTACGCGCAGCATTTCGGGCAGGTCCTTAATCTAAGAAAATTTTAAATAGGTAAGTACTTGCAAAATTTATAAAAAATGATAACAGTTACAAAGCAAGAAAAAAATAAAAGATGAGAGAAATTATTTGTTATTCCATAGTATTACCCAGTAGTTAGGCATTTCTTGTGGAATACATCCTGGGGAAGTTGGTCATTAGCCTGGGGGACCCTCGGTAAGCCTAAGCAGGACTCCTGTCCCTGACAATGGGAAACGAAGTAATACGTTATTGCAAAAGGTTAAGTCACCCTACTATTAGCTCGTTTTCTATAACTCGGTAAAGCTATAAGAAAACCCAGTAATATTATGGAGTAACTCCCATAGAAAACAATAAAATCTCTGCTTCTGTTGTAGTAGTAGTAATAAAAAACAGAGTTATCACACTAACGTGACTGTATCAACGAGAAAATTCATAGAAGCCGTGATGAGGGTTCGAACCTATGTAGTAGGTGATCCCACGCACACGCCCTAGTGAACAAGGTCACGACATGCTATAAGGATTATTACCTCATTGACGCAGTCACATTAGTGTGATTACTTTGTGTTTTAAAAGAGGAGCGTCAGAGTGCATGGGGGGATTGTGTAAAAATTCTGATCCGGCTTCAGTAGAAGCCTCAGGAAATCCTTATATGTTCAGTTGAGCTCCAGGTTGGAATCCTTATACCATGTCGTGGCCTAGATGACTGGGGCGTGTGGGTGGGAACATTCACACGCCCTAGTTTATCGAACACGCACAGGTTCGAACCCTCATCAAGGGTTCTACAGATTTTCTCATAATAATAATAATAATAATAATAATATATTTATAAAAAAAAAAGAAATTGGAATAGCAAAATAGATCAAATCCATTGGCACATCTCCTGTGTCAGGTGAGCACGACGGGCTCGCTCCTGGTTCAACCTTGAGGCCCATAGACGGGCTCACCATAGCCCGAGCTGCTTGCAACTTTTTGCTTCTAGTAGCTGAATCTATAACAACAACAACTGATCAAATCAATCTGAATTTACCTGAGAGCCATTAATGCTCTAGTGGCCTCGACGAGAACAGGAAACCGGCGGCTTGTCAAAGAATCCGGTATCATCATACCGCAATGCAAGAATTAAGAGCCTCGTATATAAATGGGTTATCCAATACAATCAAGAGATTCCTGTAAGAATTCTGCTGGCCAAAAATCAGCTAGGTTCCTGGGCCGGCACTTTGATGGCGGCTAAATTGGAAAATTCACATTGGGGTATTTAATGACTAAATGCAGCAGGTCCCTTAATGTTACATAGTGTCTTACCTTAACCACTTGAGGAGCCGACAGGAAATCTTTATTAATGGAGTATACGGCCTTCGTTAGATCTTAGTTAGACTATGGCTCACAGGTGTGTGCCTGCTCCCAGATCACTTTCGGAATCCGACATCACAATCTCAACACCATCTAGCTCGTATCTTGTACTCTATTATCATTACCTAGCCTCAAAACTTTAAATTTGTCAGCATTAAACTGCATCTACCAATCTTTTTGACCATTTCAAAACCCTATTTAGATTATTCTGAAGTGATAGAGTCTTTTGACCTATATATTTTCCTCCCGATTTTCGTCTTTATCGGCAAATTTGCAAATATTGCAGTTCAAACCTGAATCTAAATCATTTATATATATTATAAACAACAGAGGTCCCAGGACAGAGCCTTGAGGCACTCCACTTACAACATTTTCCCACTCTGACTTAACCCCATTTATACTAATTCTGTTTCCTTTGGTATAGCCATGCCCTAATCCAACTTAATACAGCACCCCAATACCGTGAGCCTCTATCTTTTTTTCTATCACTATCATGTGGCACTGTATCAAAAAGCTTTGCTAAAGACAAGGTACACAACATCACAAACCTTACCACTATCAACTGCCTCAACTATGCTGGAATAAAATTATAGCAATTTTGTTAAACATGAACGGCTATTTGTAAAACTATGTTGTGAATCATTTATTATTTTATATTTTTATATATGAAGACGAATGGTATTTGCAATTATCGACTCAAGCAACTTTCCCACAATAGACGTTAAGCTAATTGGTTGATAGTTTGACGCAAGTGATAATTTACCTTTCTTGAAAATTGGTACAACATTCAACGACTCTGGCACTCTGACTGAGGGTGACACACGGTACTGAGGGTGACACGCGGTACTGAGGGTGACACGCGGTACTGAGGGTGACACGCGGTACTGAGGGTGACACGCGGTACTGAGGGTGACACGCGGTACTGAGGGTGACACGCGGTACTGAGGGTGACACGCGGTACTGAGGGTGACACGCGGTACTGAGGGTGACACGCGGTACTGAGGGTGACACGCGGTTCTGAGGGTGACACGCGGTACTGAGGGTGACACGCGGTACTGAGGGTGACACGCGGTACTGAGGGTGACACGCGGTACTGAGGGTGACACGCGGTACTGAGGGTGACACGCGGTACTGAGGGTGACACGCGGTACTGAGGGTGACACGCGGTACTGAGGGTGACACGCGGTACTGAGGGTGACACGCGGTACTGAGGGTGACACGCGGTACTGAGGGTGACACACGGTACTGAGGGTGACACACGGTACTGAGGGTGACACACGGTACTGACCCTTGACACGGTACTGACCCTAGACACGGTACTGACCCTAAACACGGTACTGACCCTAGACACGGTACTGACCCTAGACACGGTACTGACCCTAGACACGGTACTGACCCTAGACACGGTACCGACCCTCGACACGGTACCGACCCTCGACACGGTACTGACCCTCGACACGGTACTGACCCTCGACACGGTACTGACCCTCGACACGGTACTGACCCTCGACACGGTACTGACCCTAGACACGGTACTGACCCTAGACACGGTACTGACCCTAGACACGGTACTGACCCTAGACACGGTACTGATCCTAGACACGGTACTGACCCTAGACACGGTACTGACCCTAGACACGGTACTGACCTTTGACACGGTACTGACCCTAGACACGGTACTGACCCGTGACACGGTACTGACCCGTGACACGGTACTGACCCTAGACACGGTACTGACCCTAGACACGGTACTGACCCTAGACACGGTACTGACCCTAGACACGGTACTGATCCTAGACACGGTACTGACCCTAGACACGGTACTGACCCTAGACACGGTACTGACCCTAGACACGGTACTGACCCTAGACACGGTACTGACCCTAGACACGGTACTGACCCGTGACACGGTACTGACCCGTGACACGGTACTGACCCTAGACACGGTACTGACCCTAGACACGGTACTGACCCGTGACACGGTACTGACCCTAGACACGGTACTGACCCGTGACACGGTACTGACCCTAGACACGGTACTGACCCTAGACACGGTACTGACCCTAGACACGGTACTGACCCTAGACACGGTACTGACCCTCGACACGGTACTGACCCTAGACACGGTACTGACCCTAGACACGGTACTGACCCTAGACACGGTACTGACCCTAGACACGGTACTGACCTTCACTATTTGCGAGGATATTAAAAACAAAATGTTAATGCTGTTTTCAGGTATATTAAAAGCTATACAGAAATGTCTTAAGATGTAATAATGTTTTTATAAGAGAAAATCAGTAGAATTTGTTCATTTCACAATGTTTTAATTTGCCCTTTGTTGAACACTGATGAGTTACTGCGGTGTTGAACACTGATGAGTTACTGTGGTGGTCAACACTGATGAGTTACTGTGGTGGTCAACAGTGATGAGTTACTGCGGTGGTGAACACTGATGAGTTACTGCGGTGGTCAACAGTGATGAGTTACTGTGGTGGTGAACACTGATGAGTTACTGTGGTGGTCAACACTGATGAGTTACTGTGGTGGTCAACACTGATGAGTTACTGTGGTGGTCAACAGTGATGAGTTACTGTGATCGTCAACAGTGATGAGTTACTGTGATCGTCAACAGTGATGAGTTACTGTGGTGGTGAACACTGATGAGTTACTGTGGTGGTCAACACTGATGAGTTACTGTGATCGTCAACAGTGATGAGTTACTGTGATCGTCAACAGTGATGAGTTACTGTGATCGTCAACAGTGATGAGTTACTGTGATCGTCAACAGTGATGAGTTACTGTGATCGTCAACATAAACACTGATGAATTACTGTGATCGTCAACAGTGATGAGTTACTGTGATCGTCAACAGTGATAAGTTACTGTGATCGTCAACAGTGATGAGTCACTGTGGTTGTCAACAGTGATGAGTTACTGTGGTCAACACTGATGAGTTACTGTGGGCGTCATCATAAACACTGATGAGTTACTGTGATCGTCAACAGTGATTAGTTACTGTGGTGAACATAAGCACTGATGAGTTACTGTGATCAACACTGATGAGTTACTGTGATCGTCAACATAAACACTGATGAGTTACTGTGGTCGTAAACACTGATGAGTTACTGTGATCGTCAACAGTGATGAGTTACTGTGATCAACAGTGATGAGTTACTATGATCAACAGTGATGAGTTACTGTGATCGTCAACAGTGATGAGTTACTGTGATCAACACTGATGAGTTACTGTGATCAACACTGATGAGGTACTGTGATCGTCACCATAAACACTGATGAGTTACTGTGATCGTCAACATAAACACTGATGAGTTACTGTGATCGTCAACAATGATGAGTTACTGTGATCGTCAACAGTGATGAGTTACTGTGATCTTCAACACTGAAGAGTTACTGTGATCAACAGTGATGAGTTACTGTGATCGTCAACAGTGATGAGTTACTGTGATCGTCAACAGTGATGAGTTACTGTGATCGTCAACAGTGATGAGTTACTGTGATCGTCAACAGTGATGAGTTACTGTGATCGTCAACAGTGATGAGTTACTGTGATCGTCAACAGTGATGAGTTACTGTGATCGTCAACAGTGATGAGTTACTGTGATCGTTAACACTGAAGAGTTACTGTGATCGTCAATAGTGATGAGTTACTGTGATCGTCAACAAACACTGATGAGTTACTGTGATCGTAACACTGATGAGTTACTGTGGTCAACATAAACACTGATGAGTTACTGTGGGCGTCAACATAAACACTGATGAGTTACTGTGATCAACAGTGATGAGTTACTGTGGGCGTCAACAGTGATGAGCTACTGTGGACGTCAACAGTGATGAGTTACTGTGGACGTCAACATAAACACTGATGAGTCACTGTGGTTGTCAATAGTGATGAGTTACTGTGGTCAACAGTGATGAGTTACTGTGGTCAACACTGATGAGTTACTGTGATCGTCAACAGTGATGAGTTACTGTTGGCGTCAACATAAACACTGATGAGTCACAGTGGTTGTCAACAGTGATGAGTTACTGTGGTCAACAGTGATGAGTTACTGTGGTAACACTGATGAGTCACTGTGGTTGTCAACAGTGATGAGTTACTGTGGTCAACAGTGATGAGTTACTGTGGTAACACTGATGAGTTACTGTGGGCGTCAACATAAACACTGATGAGTTACTGTGATCGTCAACAGCGATGAGTTGCTGTGGGCGTCAACAGTGATGAGTTACTGTGGACGTCAACATAAACACTGATGAGTCACTGTGGTTGTCAACAGTGATGAGTTACTGTGGTCAACACTGATGAGTTACTGTGGGCGTCAACATAAACACCGTCAACAGAAACTATAAGAGAAATGATGAAACTTGTTCAAGGGAGTGGTGACCCCCCCATCAGAGCTGGAGTGGTGACCCCCCCATCAGAGCTGGAGTGGTGACCCCCCCATCAGAGCTGGAGTGGTGACCCCCCCATCAGAGCTGGAGTGGTGACCCCCCCATCAGAGCTGGAGTGGTGACCCCCCCATCAGAGCTGGAGTGGTGACCCCCCCATCAGAGCTGGAGTGGTGACCCCCCCATCAGAGCTGGAGTGGTGACCCCCCCATCAGAGCTGGAGTGGTGACCCCCCCATCAGAGCTGGAGTGGTGACCCCCCCATCAGAGCTGGAGTGGTGACCCCCCCATCAGAGCTGGAGTGGTGACCCCCCCATCAGAGCTGGAGTGGTGACCCCCCCATCAGAGCTGGAGTGGTGACCCCCCCATCAGAGCTGGAGTGGTGACCCCCCATCAGAGCTGGAGTGGTGACCCCCCCATCAGAGCTGGAGTGGTGACCCCCCCATCAGAGCTGGAGTGGTGACCCCCCCATCAGAGCTGGAGTGGTGACCCCCCCATCAGAGCTGGAGTGGTGACCCCCCCCATCAGAGCTGGAGTGGTGACCCCCCCATCAGAGCTGGAGTGGTGACCCCCCCATCAGAGCTGGAGTGGTGACCCCCCCATCAGAGCTGGAGTGGTGACCCCCCCATCAGAGCTGGAGTGGTGACCCCCCCATCAGAGCTGGAGTGGTGACCCCCCCATCAGAGCTCGAGTTAGGACCCCATCAGAGCTCGAGTTAGGACCCCATCAGAGCTCGAGTTAGGACCCCATCAGAGCTCGAGTTAGGACCCCATCAGAGCTCGAGTTAGGACCCCATCAGAGCTCGAGTTAGGACCCCATCAGAGCTCGAGTTAGGACCCCATCAGAGCTCGAGTTAGGACCCCATCAGAGCTCGAGTTAGGACCCCATCAGAGCTCGAGTTAGGACCCCATCAGAGCTCGAGTTAGGACCCCATCAGAGCTCGAGTTAGGACCCCATCAGAGCTCGAGTTAGGACCCCATCAGAGCTCGAGTTAGGACCCCATCAGAGCTCGAGTTAGGACCCCATCAGAGCTCGAGTTAGGACCCCATCAGAGCTCGAGTTAGGACCCCATCAGAGCTCGAGTTAGGACCCCATCAGAGCTCGAGTTAGGACCCCATCAGAGCTCGAGTTAGGACCCCATCAGAGCTCGAGTTAGGACCCCATCAGAGCTCGAGTTAGGACCCCATCAGAGCTCGAGTTAGGACCCCATCAGAGCTCGAGTTAGGACCCCATCAGAGCTCGAGTTAGGACCCCATCAGAGCTCGAGTTAGGACCCCATCAGAGCTCGAGTTAGGACCCCATCAGAGCTCGAGTTAGGACCCCATCAGAGCTCGAGTTAGGACCCCATCAGAGCTCGAGTTAGGACCCCATCAGAGCTCGAGTTAGGACCCCATCAGAGCTCGAGTTAGGACCCCATCAGAGCTCGAGTTAGGACCCCATCAGAGCTCGAGTTAGGACCCCATCAGAGCTCGAGTTAGGACCCCATCAGAGCTCGAGTTAGGACCCCATCAGAGCTCGAGTTAGGACCCCATCAGAGCTCGAGTCAGGACCCCATCAGAGCTCGAGTCAGGACCCCATCAGAGCTCGAGTCAGGACCCCATCAGAGCTCGAGTCAGGACCCCATCAGAGCTCGAGTCAGGACCCCATCAGAGCTCGAGTCAGGACCCCATCAGAGCTCGAGTCAGGACCCCATCAGAGCTCGAGTCAGGACCCCATCAGAGCTCGAGTCAGGACCCCATCAGAGCTCGAGTCAGGACCCCATCAGAGCTCGAGTCAGGACCCCATCAGAGCTCGAGTCAGGACCCCATCAGAGCTCGAGTCAGGACCCCATCAGAGCTCGAGTCAGGACCCCATCAGAGCTCGAGTCAGGACCCCATCAGAGCTCGAGTCAGGACCCCATCAGAGCTCGAGTCAGGACCCCATCAGAGCTCGAGTCAGGACCCCATCAGAGCTCGAGTCAGGACCCCATCAGAGCTCGAGTCAGGACCCCATCAGAGCTCGAGTCAGGACCCCATCAGAGCTCGAGTCAGGACCCCATCAGAGCTCGAGTCAGGACCCCATCAGAGCTCGAGTCAGGACCCCATCAGAGCTCGAGTCAGGACCCCATCAGAGCTCGAGTCAGGACCCCATCAGAGCTCGAGTCAGGACCCCATCAGAGCTCGAGTCAGGACCCCATCAGAGCTCGAGTCAGGACCCCATCAGAGCTCGAGTCAGGACCCCATCAGAGCTCGAGTCAGGACCCCATCAGAGCTCGAGTCAGGACCCCATCAGAGCTCGAGTCAGGACCCCATCAGAGCTCGAGTCAGGACCCCATCAGAGCTCGAGTTAGGACCCCATCAGAGCTCGAGTTAGGACCCCATCAGAGCTCGAGTTAGGACCCCATCAGAGCTCGAGTTAGGACCCCATCAGAGCTCGAGTTAGGACCCCATCAGAGCTCGAGTTAGGACCCCATCAGAGCTCGAGTTAGGACCCCATCAGAGCTCGAGTTAGGACCCCATCAGAGCTCGAGTTAGGACCCCATCAGAGCTCGAGTTAGGACCCCATCAGAGCTCGAGTTAGGACCCCATCAGAGCTCGAGTTAGGACCCCATCAGAGCTCGAGTTAGGACCCCATCAGAGCTCGAGTTAGGACCCCATCAGAGCTCGAGTTAGGACCCCATCAGAGCTCGAGTTAGGACCCCAACAGAGCTGTAGTAAGGACCCATCAGAGCTGGAGTAAGGACCCATCAGAGCTGGAGTAAGGACCCACCACAGCTGGAGTAAGGACCCATCAGAGCTGTAGTAAGGACCCATCAGAGCTGGAGTCATGATTTATCAGAGGAACTGGATTAATGACTAATCAGAGATGGAGAATGACCCATCAGAAGGAGCTGGAGTGATGATCCATTAGAGCTGGATTGAGAACCCATCAGATGAGCTGCAGTATGAACCCATCAGACGAGTTAGGCAGCAGGCCTCTCTCCCTCCCACAGGGCCCAGTTGGGACGCGGGATGATGGGACCGCTGCACGGGGCGGGTTGGTTACTGTAACACAACACTCGAGTTAATGACCTCACAAACACACACAAATAATCATCATTATAAAATAATAATAAATTCATCGGTGTATTGCAACTCTGATGAGTGACTGCTTTTTGAACATAATAGTACCAAATATTATGAATAAAATACAGAATATATATATTTAGGTAAACTGGTCACTCCCTCATCAGAGGACGGGTGTTGGAGGCTCCTAGTTTAATTGGAAGAGGATTTATGATACTTGTTCGAGGTTGACTAATAGAAAAATTAACTGTAAAATGTATTACACTAATTATAAATTTACACAACTTTTCGAACCTATAGGGTTCATTCTCAAGTGATGGGACAAGACAAGGCATATAGGATTTATTTCACTGGCAGGTCAGGTACACACAATTAGGTGAGGAGGGAGAAGTAAACATTAGATGCGTGGATCAATAACCTATTCATACAAAGTTTAGTCAGGTGTAGTGGGCATAACGTTTTGGGCAGTGTTTTTTTTTTTGCACCACACAGAGCTGGCAAAGCCACAAACGTCAAAGCGCGGCAATAATTCGACGTCAGAGTACTTGTGGACACTGGCACATCAGTCAACGAACTGAGGGTGGAGCGGCTGGCTCGCCTGAGCGGGCTCCCTCTCCACTCTGTTGGGGGATAGGGCGCGCTAGTGGAGCGGCTGGCTCGCCTGAGCGGGCTCCCTCTCCACTCTGTTGGGGGATAGGGCGCGCTAGTGGAGCGGCTGGCTCGCCTGAGCGGGCTCCCTCTCCACTCTGTTGGGGGATAGGGCGCGCTAGTGGAGCGGCTGGCTCGCCTGAGCGGGCTCCCTCTCCACTCTGTTGGGGAATAGGGCGCGCTAGTGGAGCGGCTGGCTCGCCTGAGCGGGCTCCCTCTCCACTCTGTTGGGGGATAGGGCGCGCTAGTGGAGCGGCTGGCTCGCCTGAGCGGGCTCCCTCTCCACTCTGTTGGGGGATAGGGCGCGCTAGTGGAGCGGCTGGCTCGCCTGAGCGGGCTCCCTCTCCACTGTTGGGGGATAGGGCGCGCTAGTGGAGCGGCTGGCTCGCCTGAGCGGGCTCCCTCTCCACTGTGTTGGGGGATAGGGCGCGCTAGTGGAGCGGCTGGCTCGCCTGAGCGGGCTCCCTCTCCACTGTGTTGGGGGATAGGGCGCGCTAGTGGAGCGGCTGGCTCGCCTGAGCGGGCTCCCTCTCCACTGTGTTGGGGGATAGGGCGCGCTAGTGGAGCGGCTGGCTCGCCTGAGCGGGCTCCCTCTCCACTGTGTTGGGGGATAGGGCGCGCTAGTGGAGCGGCTGGCTCGCCTGAGCGGGCTCCCTCTCCACTGTGTTGGGGGATAGGGCGCGCTAGTTGGATGACGATTTGATTCATTGATTTTGTTTTGGAGAAGTTCTTTGGCTGTGTTCGGTCGTAAGTTGCAATGTTAACCAGTTAGAGGTTTGTACTTGTTCGCCTACATTTCTGGGTGTCTTCCACGGTCACTGGCAGACATGACAAACTCTAAATGCAGAGTGTTGATATGGCCATTGCACCCTGCGCCTCTCTGAGGGGGCCTGGTTCTGGCTCATGGCTCTCGATGGGCACTAGAACTCCAAGGACTGATGGCACCAAACTAATATGGCACATGTCAGTTTGACAGCTTCAGGGAGCCGTTGGGGCGCCCCACAGAAATGCACAATTGTTAAACGATTTGGCAGTTGTATTCCGGGGAACATAGGATTAAGGACTCGCCCGAAACGCTATGCATGCTAGTGGCTGATCGAGAACGTAAGAATTCTTGTATATATAAATAATAAAAAAAATCGCTTCCACACTCAATAATTCTCTTTTTGTCTCCTATTACCCTACTCCCTCACCCCCTCATAACTTCCATCCATCACTCGCTCCTCTCAATCTCCAACACTCACTCACAAAGAATGAAAAAAATGATTAATTTGCTAAAAAAATATTAATTTTCGAATTCAGTTGCAGAAAGCAGAAAAAAACAGAATCATGGTAGCAACATAGAAAACGTTGCACAAACATAAAACTTTGAGAGTAACTACGACAAACTGGCCAAGTGAGCCAGACCTCCCTCAAGCTTGAGTCTTTGTACCCTAAACAAGAAATGGGTAACCAGAAATAGACAATAGAATTAGAAGACAATAAACTTACAATCTGCTGTTGGTCTGCATGAAGGCGAGTGGCTGGACGGCGGCAATGTTGGCGTTGTCACACATGATCCTGGCCCAGGAGCTAAGACGGATCTGCTGCAACTGAGCTGTAAGGGAACACAGTGGTCAATATTGGTGAGCATCACTGTCGGGTCAGTATTGGTGAGCATCACTGTCGGGTCAGTATTGGTGAGGATCACTGTCGGGTCAGTATTGGTGAGCATCACTGTCGGGTCAGTACAGGAGAAGGTCACTGAGGGGTCAGTACAATTGGGATCACTGTGGAGATCTCCTGAAATCTAAGATCTTAATAATCTCATCTTAGATTGATTGAGATCTAAGATCTCAATAAATGGATGAATGAAAGCAGTTCCATTGGCCGCGTTCCTTCGGGTTTTGAGAGGGTTATGAGGGATAACATCCAGATGAACACCTCGAATAAACTCCAGTTTCCAGACTAGCAGGATTACAGAAAAGACACAGCCATATTTCCGTAGAAAACATTACCGCAGGTACATCGGCAGTCAAGATTACAGGTGACCTGTTCAGAAGGTCAAGAAGGATGAGAGGACTGGACCCAGAATAGCAGCCTCAGAGATCAGACAAACACACACCGAGCTGACGGCAGAGCGGCATCACTCCTCGCCATCAGTTGAATCCCCAGGTGGACACAATGCATTCCAGATGTTATAAAGTTAGGGCTAACCCCCCTAGATGGACACGCCTTTGGAAAGAGTGACATTCTAAAGATTCAAAAAGACGTGGCCGGCATCACATCCATTGACATTGGTCATGAAGGTGAGGATGTTGTGCTCTTCTTTTCATGCGCGGAGGACTTGGAACAACTCCTGGTCAACGAACTCCCACTTCGCACTGAGCTCCACCTCAATCTAAACTACCCAAAGTAGTTCCTGGCAGAAAAAAAAAAATTGTCAGCAGGGTCAGCCAATGGATAACTGCTGACTGAAAAGGAAGTAAGATCATTCGCAACATCGAGAACGAAAACCCATCCCTGGGCGTGTTCGAATCTTTCTGTAGCGATGATAAAACAACAATTAAGGTAATTTTCACCTCATTGGCAGCGGTTACCCAGGCTGCCACACAAGGTTTCTACTGCTTCGACCTAAATATACCACCTCACCAAGTGAGAAAGGAACGATACTAAGCACTCCAATCCAAGCACTTCAACAGTGCTTCAAGTGTTACGAGCTCTCCCACCCCATCAACAAGCGTCAGCAACTGGACCATCACTACTCCATATGCAAAGCATCAACCCATCGCTGCTCGCTCTGCGGTGGCGATCACCCTGCAATTTCTTACCGCTGCCCCCGCAGACAGGAAAACATCAAGGCCCAGGTTGAAGCCAAGAGAAACAACCCTTCTGCCTCCACGACCAGAGTCCCAGGTGCTCCACCCACCACCTCAGCTCCCACCAACCGACCAAAGGACTTTTCATTTTTATCAAATAGTGGCTTCTGTCGGAAATTCGACACACGTAACACAATACAGTTACCCCATAAAGAAAAGAGAGTGGGTTATTCTGTGACGTCATCCAACAAGACGTATATTTATATATCTCATCTCCTTTTAAACCTCAGTCTAGTATTTAAACTTAATAAAAAAGTGTTCACTCGGACTGAATATAATTACCAACACAAGAAGTATAGCTTGACTCCCTTGTTACTGTTAAATAAAATCCGAATTAGAACCAGGATATTATCACAACACAGAGGGAGGCAGCGTCACTACACACAGAACAATAACAAAGACGAGTGCTCCGAGAGACTTCTGATACTAGTCTCGCACGATAGACTTACTCTATCCCTAGAGAATCATAAAGACACGAGAGAGAGGAGGCTCCTTACGGGCCGGAAAAAACTTGTCATAGACACCCAGATTATGTGTCAACAAGCGAGTAGCAACCACAACAGCCTCTCTACAAAACAGGAACACTTGAGTATCCGACTGCCTTATACTTTTATTATTAATGTGTACACTAGGTAATATTGGTTAGGTAGCAGGTTATGAGAAAGCTTAAAGCTCACAACAAGTACGTATTCAGCAATATTCACCCCCCCCTTATTCATGTTATACCTGTACCCTATATGTTAATGTACAACCACTAATTCTAAACATTCGGCAGGTAAATAAGTGATGTGAAGTTACAAGGCTGCAGCTGGCTCCCAACATAATTGTCAAGTTTGCTACCCTGTTGTACACCAACCTTGCAGGCCTCCTGATAGCCGCCATTACGTGGCACTCTGAGGCACAGGGCCACACCCTAATCTGAAGTAACAACATAGCCAGCCTGATTAGGCCACACCTACAGTACCAAATAAGGCCTAGAATTCTTTAAAACTGTAGTATAATAGTAGATTAGACCATATGTGGTATGATTAATAATTAATAATTTGTAACAATAAGGTAAACAAATGAGGCTTGTACCATATTCATTACAAGGTGATGCGAGTTGCATTTGTCCCTTCCATTGTGTGTGTTAAGTTCTGGCAGGCTGAATTATAATATACACTCCACTAACTAAGAAATTAATCAAATAATAATAATATAATATTCAAGTAACAAAAAATAAAATGAAGTAAAATTTGAATATTCATAAAAAAAAAAGAATAAAGCCAGCAAGGATTTTCCCACAGCTCCTCCAACCAGGTGACCCAGCCTTCACAATGGGGACCCAAGACCCCACAGGCTCCTTCGCAGCCCCTTGAAGCACGTGCAGGCATTATCCCTGGTCTTATTAGACTAGCGGAGAGACTTGCCGGACCAGACAACCACCGTTACGTCAGTGAACTGAACGCATTATACCTAGCCAATGGCCTGAACCCCATCATAGCCCCTGGCACAAGTCACACTACTTCCCCTACTACACAGGGGACTTCCACAAGGTCGATCTCAACTCAGACCCCAGCTCCACCAAAGACCCAGGCTGCACAAACAGCAGCCCCACCACTCCAGCTCCCAACACTCCTACCATCACCATCTCAGCAAACGCACTAGCAGACGTGCTGTCTACAAATGCAAACAGCACCACCAACGCTCCTGAAATAGCTTCTACCACTAATCCACTACACCTGAGCCTACCTCAGGCTGCGAAAGACAAAATCACCAACTACGGAGGTTACAGACTCCTCAGACGAGGAAATCTTAATAGGATCTCCACCGCCGCCCCACAAATGCGACACCTACTCGGTACAAGACCTCCTCATGGATGCCACCTCACCAAACTCCGACGTCAGCACTGCCATATAAACTCGCAGCGAGTCTCAAAGAAAAAACGGAAGGTCTAGAGGTCTACACTAACCCACCAGCTCCATAACTGGTACAGCCAGCCCTCCGAGGCTGAAAGCTACCATGAAGACCTCCATCCATCCACAGATCTCCAGTATCAGCTATTTGTACGGACAATAACTCGAAAGAGCCTCCACTTACGGGCTATTCATGCCTGTGTCACCTTTAGGGTGGTTTAATCTTCATCAGTCAATCAATCAATCAATCGATAGCAGCCTCATTAGACGTTGAGATGCGAGTCTCGTACTAATCACACACTCAGACCTTGACAAAGTACTCAGGAGGGTGCGAAAGACTTGGTGTAAATTATATAAATTTCACAAATACACAAGTGTTGGTTTTTTATCCTAATATTATTATTATTATTAGTATTATTATAAGATAGGGTCACTGTGGGGGTCAGTCAAATAAATGATCACATGAAGCTAACTTAAACTTGTATCTACCAGGTCTGAACATAAGCTGGGTAGCCTTGATGCATTCCGAATAACCCTGGTTCCATAATGTTACATGATCCTAAGAACTATCTCTTGGTGCCGACCACTTACAGATTAAAATGGTCCCTTGTGTACATGATGTGATACTGGTGGAAGCGATGGGATATTCCCTAAAAAATACTAGTAGTACCATTATGAAACAGGAATTGCACTGCTTATTAATTTGTTAGCACCAGGATTATAACAATTTTGCTGAAAAAATATGTTGTAAGCGAAATATGTTGTAACTAGCTACGTGGACTCAGGCGATGATTAGTGTCTGCATCACAGCTCTGCAGTCACACAGCAAGACGATTTCAAGGGCTGTCTGCAAGAGACAATATTTGTTTTTGTCCACTAGTACAGAATTACACTCGCAAACACTCATAAGAGTCAGGTAAGCTTGTGCTGATATCAACTTTATGTTGGGTAATCCTCAAGTAGCATTTGCTACAGCATAAGGAAGCGTTTGAGTAAATTTCACTTACGAGATGGATAGTGACCATTAGCTGCATTTTCTGGATGCAACAGTCTCTGGAAGAAATGGCGGCTTTCACACTGCAGTCACCACTAAGGAAACCAACATAGGAATGTTCCTTAATGTACGTAGTGAGCGCCCTGATAGATACAAGCGAGTGCTGTCGATGCCTCTATCATCCGCGCTCACACATACAGCTCCAGATAGAAGAAGATTAACGAGAAATTTGGCAGAGTACGGCAGGTCCTAGTAAATAATGGATACTCTAACGTACACGTTGAAGAGATTATTAAAAGAAGTTGAGCACCATGCTATCACTGACGAAAAGGCCAGCAATAAATTTTATGTCCCACCTGTCAAAGTATTTTACAGGAAATTCTTTGCCACAGCTCACAAAATGGAAGAAGTTCTAAAAGACCTAGTTGATATAAAACAGGACGCCCTATCAACACCAACCAGAAGATGTATCAGTATATACTGCAACAACAAGAACACCGCCAACTTGCTCTTGAAGAACTCCCTCTCGACACCAGACAAAACGCCCTGAAAGAGACGAACATCGTCTATGCCTTCACATGCCCACTTAGGGAATCAGCCCAAACAATCCAAGTATATAGGCAAGACAACAACACCTTCACTGTGCCTGACAATGCACAAACATTAATGCCCCATCAAAGAATATATCTCTAAAATTATCTCCACAGATAGCCTGATAAACACTGAAATAATCGACAGATATAAAGATAATAGAAGATTAAACATCGACGAAGCCCTATACATCAAACAAACACGGCCAAGTACTAACTGGAAGCTAACATTCAGTTATATTATATCATCAAGAACATGATACAATATGCTGCAAGCTGCAGTGGGTCATGTGACCCATATGACACTTCACTTTACTCATAGTTATAGATTCGATTGCTCCAGCTGACTTCTACTGCTAATGACTTCTACTCTGCCTTTGACAATGCTGACAGGGTCACTGAAACGCATAGAGTTAATTATTAAACTTCCTTCTCAAGTGAAGAACATATAAAATATAGGAGAGATTCAAGCTAGAATCTTTTATTTTACCCTTTTTGTTATCCATATATATATATATATATATATATATATATATATATATATATATATATATATATATATATATATATATCCATATATATATATATTAATATATATATATATATATTAATATATATATATATATATGTCGTACCTAGTAGCCAGAACGCACTTCTCAGCCTACTATGCAAGGCCAAATTTGCCTAATAAGCCAAGTTTTCATGAATTAATGTTTTTTCGACCACCTAACCTACCTAACCTAACCTATCTTTTTCGGCTACCTAACCTAGCCTAACCTATAAAGATAGGTTAGGTTAGGTTAGGTAGGGTTGGTTAGGTTCGGTCATATATCTACGTTAATTTTAACTCCAATAAAAAAAAATTGACCTCATACATAATGAAATGGGTAGCTCTATCATTTCATAAGAAAAAAATTAGAGAAAATATATTAATTCAGGAAAACTTGGCCTATTAGGCAAATCGGGCCTTGCATAGTAGGCTGAGAAGTGCGTTCTGGCTACTAGGTACGACATATATATATATATATATATATATATATATTATATTATATATATATATATATATATATATATATATATATATATATATATATATATATATATATATATATAATATAAATAACTGAAAACTCCACACCCCAAAAGTGATTCGAATCCATACTGCCAGGAACTCTATGCAACTGGTGTACAGGAGACCTTAACCACTTGACCATCACGACCGTACAAAAGATGATACTAGTCGAGGCTATTAGCCCATCATCCTGACGGCACTTTGATGGTAATCTTGGGTATAGTTATTATATCAAATCACCTCATTTTTTGAGGTGATTTGATAAACTGAAAACTGATATACTGAAAACTCCACACCCCAGAAGTGACTCGAACCCATACTGCCAGGAGCACTATGCTACTGGTGTACAGGAGACCTTAACCACTCTACCATCACGACCGTACAAATGATTATGGTAGCCGAGGCTATTTGCCAATCTGGGCAAATGATGGGCAAATAGCCTCGGCTACCATAATTTTTTGTACGGTCGTGATGGTCGAGTGGTTAAGGTTTCCTGTACACCAGTTGCAATAGTGTTCCTGGCAGTATGGGTTCGAGTCACTTTTGGGGGTGTGGAGTTTTCAGTTGAATATATGCCTGGGGACCATTCAAGCTTGTTCGCTTTTGTGTTGCTCACGTGGCCCCAAAAAATGAGGTGATGTGATAAAATAACTATGCCCAAGATTACCATCAAAGTGCCGTCGGATAAGACGGCTCAAGGATAAGAATGCCGGCAATGCTGTGTCGTCTTGCGAATACCTTTAGCCCCGAGTCTAACTGGGAGCGTTGCTTGGGTCCACTGGTCATCTTGCAGGGAGAGGTTTAACACTTTCATAGTTATTGACTTTAGGAGTGAGTCATATTCCGTTAATTTTGGGCTGTCGAAGGAAGGAGCCCACCTGAGGAAATAGGTCAGTCTGGACAAAGTCAGGCAACTTGTGAGAAGGTACAAAACATCGTGAGCATTGAACGCCCCTATTTTTCCCTCCATCCTCCTCAGGTCGTTCAGCTTTTCTTCGAGGACTACCTCAATGCCGCTCGAGCCCAGAGGTGCCCCTGGCAGCACACTGTCGGTGGGAGCGATCACTGGGGCTCCTGGCAATAAGATACGTACTGAATCTATGATTGGTTGGCTGGATGAGAGGATTTCACCCTTTGATGGATTTAGAATAAGGCCTAACTCCTCTCCCTTAGATTTCACTAGCTGTAGTTTCACACAGGAATCCCTAGCAGGGATTCCTGTGTCCCTGCCAGGGTGCCATCGTCCAGAAACCAGATGTTGAATTTGCTGGACAACCTGTTTGTGACCTCCTTAGCTGCCATGCAGAAAAGGAAAGGGGCAAGTGGGTCTCCCTGCTGGACACCTCCTGCAGAAACAACTTCATGTTCCCCAAACAACAGTGTCCATTCCCTACTGTACCCTGCTGAAACGAAGGGAAGTAGACAAGGAAAGCTTGTTCGAACTGCTTCCAGTACCACATCCCTTTTTACCGGGTTGAAGGAATTTTTAAAGTCTAATTTAATTAATGCTAATTTAATTTAATTTTATATTATATATATATATGTATATATATATATATATATATATATATATATATATATATATATATATATATATATATATATATATATATAAAATGTGTGTGTTACTTACGTTCAGTGAAGGAGCCTGGCTGTCCTCCGAGGTCGTAGAAGTAACGGTCAGCAAACTTGAGACGAGCGAACTGGTCTCCCACCACACACAGGAAGGTCCAGCCCAGGAGACTCCCGGGAATCGGAGTCTCTGTGAGACCTCCCGCAAAAAAGTCTATGTCATCAACGTTCCTGTAGATTCTTGCCAGTTTCTGTACGTTCTGTTGGGCAGTTTATAGCATTGATCAGTGTGCTGAAGATAACAAATAAACACAATCACAATCTTACCAATCTCACTAAAAGTTGCCAGTTAAAGCAATATCAAGTTGAAAAAATGGTTAACATGACATAAAATGAGGAAATTAATCATACTTGGTAACAAGAAGCACATAAATCTGATAAGTATGAATACGTTGATGAAAGTATGACAGGAAGCGGCGGAGTATGAGTCAGTATGTCCAGTCAGTTTGAGCACCCGGCAGCAAGCCTTACCTCAGGGCTGATTTGGTCTGTGAGGTCATTGAAGTTCCGGGCCCGAGGTAGACCGCAGACCTCCCGCATACTGTTGTAGGTGGCGATGCCGTGGTCCCGCCCGCGCTGCAGGTTCAGACTGGGCAGGTCCAAGCCGAAGTTAAACATCGGGGTCTGTTGGAATGAAGTAATTGTCATTAAAGAATTCTCTGTGAAAAACTCAACCTGTCTTATTACAGCTTCAATAATAATTTTGTTTCATTAATAAAATGGATTAAAGAAGTGATAACACTGTGAATGAAAAAAAAAATTATGACGCTCAAATTAGTAATTACGCTCAAACTATTGAGTGTAATTATCTTTGAGAAATACATTTTAATCCTGTTTATGATTGAAAAACTTTACACATGGATCATTTCTATAAGATTTTTACACATGAATTTCTATGAAGACTTTACACATGTCTCTTTAAACAATTAGCGCTACATTAGATATGATGAAACAAGTACATAAATTACCCCCAATTATTCCACCATTACAGGAACCGCACATACCACTAATGGCATTTAAAATATGTTCCCAAGAAATTCCACGAACCGCTGATAACATCCAACAGAAACTATTATAACAGAACAACAGAAACAGAAAAAATTCCCATTAACGGAATTATGAGCAGCAAGAAACAGAAGTTAAATGGATGAGGATGTGAGTCCCTAGAACCACAGCTAATGACTTACTGTAAATATATAGCTCTTGAAATAGCACTTTCTCTGTAACTAGCTGACATTGTAACTATAAGGTGTGAAGGATAGATGAAATTGTTTATGTAATAATCTAAGATGAGGTCTGATAAAGACCTTTTGTGCCCCCTCTAATGCTTTTTGCGCTACCGCTCACAGGATATGTATGGGGTGCACAATAAACTAGCTGCCTCCGGCGGCAACAATCAAAAGAACCACAACATCCCGCCAAACACACACCGAAACTACGACGTTGGTACAACGTTCGAACAAGTTTTAACACCTCCTAACCAGTTATAACAACCAATATAGCAAGTTGTAACAACGTTCTAATACGTCATAAACACGTTAAGCCAAGATGTAACAACTTTATTACAAGTTGTAACAAGCGGAAAATAGAGACAGTTTCGGTTTGTGTTTCCAGGGATCGTCAGTTTTACTCCAAAGGTGCTTAAGAACACTAACATTGTGGACACGTGACGAACCGGCACTCAACGGTAGCCCACTACAAACGTGTTCGGGAAGTGTTCTGCTTTTTTTAAATATAACTTGTGCTTTTATGCAAGTATGTGGTATATAGGCACGAGTTTTCCCAAGTAAATATGATTGATAGAAAATGTATGTCTGATCTATAACCATTAGCTGGCGTCATTGGGAGTTTCAGGGAAAAGCCGCCAGATTACCAGTCCATTTTAATGATCTGGTGGTCCGTTGGTTAGCACACTGGCTATGCCACTTGACTGGCCCAGGTTCGATTCTCTCATAGGGAAGTTGTTCTGTTTGTTATATATATATATATATATATATATATATATATATATATATATATATATATATATATATATATATATAATTTTGTTACGATAATCTCCTTCAAGAGAGATTTGGCCTGCTCTTTCCTATCGTCATGCTACTTCAGTACATCTACAACATCTAGATACTACAAGCAAGTGTAGTACATATTTGATCAAATACGTTTTGCCAGGCGCAAATGTACCACACTCGCTCTCCACCTCCCCCCCCCCTCCCTCCCTCGTCGCCGATCACCAAACTAGCATTTCCAGCCTGCCCGCTTCTGATTGGTGAATCGACGTCTGCACCACTGCACTTCTGCACCTCAGTGCCATCTACTTAGCCGATGTCTGGGCCTGCACCAGCCATTGGAGTTAGAATATTCTGTGCTCTCAAGCTGAAACAACCATCTGATATACACTCTGTCTATTAGTGGATGTTCTCAGCCAGCGCGTTATTCTCAGCACCGAATTTCATTTTGTCTTTATCCGTTTTAGAGTAACGTCACCATTATATTGTTTTATGTTATTTTTTTAATCTTGTGAGTTTGCACTGTACATAGCCAAGGAATTGTCTTATTCATAATTTGTTTTAAATTTAATTAAAGTTTCATTGTTTATAATATTTGTTTTGCTTCTTTTGCCTTACTTTGCCACAGGACACAACAGCTATGCAGTCATCTTTTTTTTTTAAATGTGATAGGCATTGACACCAGCCATTGGGAGGACTGCCGAACACCTACACTTCTTTTTTCCATCACATTTAATGGGGGCCTGTCCGGGAGCTTCACTCGGGTACTAGTACTAAAACATCAATTTGTGGTAAAGTGTACTTGGCTTTGATACAGTTGCTTTTCAATATTTTCATTACTTTTAATATTTATATGGTGCTGTGTATCTTGTGCTTTCCGAGGGTAGCATATTGTGAGTGTTGGATAACTGTGGATTACGTGGTGACTGGAGGCCTCAGTCATTCTCTTAATTGGTCATCCCTCCCTCAGTGTTATTACTCGTGTATTCCACCTTTTTTGTCCCTAGGATATTTCTCAAATTACGGCAGATCATCATTTTTGGTACCCTGGTACTTTGATTTGTCTTTGGGCCAAAGCACCCTATCTTCTGCAATCCGACCACAGGAGGATACAGAGGGCCATAGTTCCTCTAGCACGGACTACACTGTTGCGTTGGGACCTCAACAGCAGTTCTCGTTACCAGTTGACACTCGCACCCCTATATGTTGGTCAGAGATGATAATATTTACTCAGGTAGGGAATTAGCTTTCTTTTTCAGAGCACAAGGAACGCTAATTCTGTAAGTATCATATAATTAAAGTAGGAAAACCCTTGCTTCTGTCCTATAGAGACTGTGCAAGGTATCCCTACATACTTTGACTACCCTTTCACTTTTGAAACAATTAAGCTTCATTTGTTTTTGAAACTATCGGTTTCATTTATTTAGTAGGGTTTTCTTGCCTTTATTCTCTTATATTGAGTACCGGGTACAAGATTTCCTGCGATTTTGATTGACTAATCATTTACCATACTAATATTAACGCTAATTGTTAACGATTAAATTTCCACAGGATAGTTACCAGTTGCCACATCATCCTATTACCGACACTTCCAATATCACAAGTATATTCGTTGTAGACTTATTTGCAATTTAAAAATGTTTTGTCTCTCAGCATTTTGTAACGATCCAGCAAGTGAAGTAGGGAACTTAAGTCGTGCCAGGAGGACCGAATTACAAACTCTTGCACACGACTATCAACTAGGTGCTCCCCCTGGAGCCAACAAAAATGACTTGCACAATCTTATCTTGGATTACCTCTTAGATGAAGGAATCATAGACTCTGATGCTCACGAAAACTATTCTATTGCAGATAAACATGCTCTGGCAGCTATGAAGTTGAAGCTTGAACTAGCGAAAATAGAGCGTGTCCAACTGCAAGAACAAGCTGCATATGAGAAAGAAGCTCTACAATGAAGAGAACGTGAGGCTGCCCTAAGGAAGGAAGAACAGGAACGCGAGGTGACCCTAATGGAACACGAGATGGCCCTAAAGAAAGAAGAACAGGAACGTGAGGCTGCCCTAAAGAAACAAGAACAGGAACGTGAAGCTGCCCTAAAGAAACAAGAACAGGAACGTGAAGCTGCCCTACACCGTGAGCGGGAGAGGAAACAGCTTGAAGCAAGAAAACTTCACCTGGAGATGCAACGTGAGCACGATAAACAGCAAGCTGAGAGTGTTCTAGCATATCGTCGACAAGAACTCACCTTGGAAACTACACACCACACTCAGCGTCAACAAGCTACCGCTAGTCTTCCCGTAAGTTTCAATGTCTCCCATGCCAGTAAGTTAATGCCACCATTCGTTGAGACAGTGATAGACGTGTTTTTCACTACTTTTGAGACCCTAGCTAAAAAACTTAGCTGGCCTGAAGATTAATGGTCTACCCTTCTCAGAGTGCATCTCACAGGTAGAGCTGCGGTTACTCTCAGTACCTTAGCGTCTGAGAATGACTACCAGACCCTGAAGCAAGCAGTTTTAGACGCCTACCTTCTCTCCACCGAAAGCTACAGACGAAAATTCCGTGATTATCTAAAGGCAAGTACCACCACCTTTTTAGAATTTGCCAATACAAAGAAAAGATATTTCATGAAATGGCTGGAAGCAGCACATGTCTCTACATTTTCAGAATTCGTCAACCTCATTCTAGTTGAGGAATTCTTTAGACGTGCTCCCCCTTCCATCCGTTTATATTTAGCGGACAAAGAAGAAACCGACTACATCAGATGTGCGAAGTCGGCTGACACCTACAGCCTCATACACCGGCTAACACCAGACCCACCTTCCAGTAAGAAGTCTTGGTATAGTTATGACAAAGTGAGTACCGATCAAGCGAGCTCCCAATTGTATTGTAAGTATTGCAAGCTCTTTGGACATACCATAAATAAATGTGGGAAAGCTCAATACAAAGGCTATAGTGAAACTCCTAAACCCAAACCGACTCCTCCTAAGTCCGGTAAGCCTGTGATGAATGTTGGTGTTCCTGTTAATGATCTTTCTCTCTTCAGCAAACACCTGTATCCTGGAACTGTCTCTGCCAACAATACGGATTCGGAGGGACGTTTCAAATTGAAGATCTTGAGGGACACAGAGGCTCTTCACTCAATAATATTGAAATCGGCTGTGCCTAACATCACCTACACCGGGGAAACCGTCCTTATCACTGACCTCACTGCTACCACTCCGTATCCACTCGCCAGAGTCCACCTGGATTGTCCTTTCGTGACCGGAGAAGTCCAAGTCGCCATCAGGGAAAAGCCTTTTCCCCATGTCTGGAGTGCAACTTCTCTTGGGCAATTACTTGGCCGAAGATATGCAACCTTCCAACCTGATCATCATGGACAAACCCCAGGTATGTGAATCTGTAGTGGACAACCCCATCTTAAAGTATGTTCCAGCAGAGGTTCAAGAAAGTGATGAAGTTTCTCCTCCGGTTTTGGTGACCACCCGTGCACAAGCTGCACGCCCGCAACCAGCTGACTCTACTGCAACCACTGTCCCTCAAGACCATCAGAACCTACCACAGAATCTTACTATGTTGGAGTTTTGTAAGTTACAGAGGGAGGATCCTTCATTAACACCATTATTCTTCCAGGCTAAGACTCAACCTGACAGTATCCCTGGGTTCTTCCTAGAGAATCAGTTGCTCTACCGCAGGTACAGACCCAGTAAGCTGACGGAGGATGACGATTGGGCAAATGTCGAACAACTAGTTGTTCCCACCAGCCTACGGCCCGATATTCTACACCTGGCCCACGGAGCACTTTCTCACTATGGTTTTAACAAAACCTATCACGGAATCAGACAAGACTACTACTGGCCAGGTATGGTTAAAGACGTCAAAAGTTACGTGCAACAGTGTCATATATATCAGATGGCAGGTAAACCTAACATCCTGATTCCCAAAGCTCCTATAATTCCCATCCTGGTGCCTGCAGAACCTTTCCACAGACTCATCATAGACTGTGTTGGTCCTTTACCCCGGACCAGTTCTGGCAACGCTTATATACTAACCATCCTGTGTCTAACCACCAGATTTCCCATAGCAGTTTCTGTAAAGAACATTATGGCTGCTACAGTATTAAAACAACTATTGAAGATCTTTACCCAATATGGATTTCCAAGGGAGGTTCAAAGTGACTGTGGCACCAACTTCACCAGTGATCTCTTCAAGAAGATGCTGGAAGAGTTCAACATCACTCAGGTATTGTCCAGCCCCTATCATCCTGCTTCACAGGGTTCTCTTGAACGTAGTCCCCAAACGATTAAATCACTCCTAAAGAAATTTTGCAATGAAACCATGAAAGACTGGGACAAACAACTTGACATCATGTGTATTTTCAGAAGTCTCCCCAATGAGTCTCTAGGAGTATCTCCTTATGAGATGCTCTACGGACGTAAGTGCTGTACTCCTCTCAAAGCTTTTAAAGACTCTCTACGTAATGCCACCTTCAGTGACCCTCAGAATGTGCCCCAGTTTCATCAAAACTTAAAGCACATTCTAGAGAGAGTACGTAAATTTGCTAATGACAATCTATTGAAAGCTCAAGAGAGGATGAAGACTCATTTTGACCAACGCAGCAAAATCAGGAAATTTAAACCAGGAGACTTCGTGTTGGCATATTTTCCTATCCCAGGTTCTCCATTGCAAAATAAGTTTTCAGGACCCTACCGCATCAAGGAGTGCAGAAACAACCACAACTACGTTCTCGAGACTCCAGATAGGCGGCGGAGGACCCAGTCGTGCCACGTCAATCTACTCAAAGAGTATAAAGGTATTCCCCCCACTGTGTTAATATCACTCTCCACTTTCAAAGATTCATACCTCAACAGTGAGACCTTCCCTGCTTCTCCTCCGGAAAGCTCTGACTCTGAGTCAGTGCCTTTCAACTCTGAAATCCTTAATGATCTTCCTACCTATTTGCAGGACAGTAATAGTGCTCCTCTCATCAAAGTTCTTCATGAACATCAGAAGTTGTTCAACGATGATCCCCAGGAGTGTAAGGTGGTTCAGCACGACATCCAGCTGCTTCCTGCTACCCGGCCGATTCGTCAACCCTTCTACAGTATCAGCCCGTACAAAAAGGAAGTTATGCGTTCTGAACTACAATACCTTCTGGATCATGGGCTGGCCACACCTTGTGAGTCCCCCTGGGCCTCACCCTGCATCTTGGTGCCGAAACCGCAAGGTAAAGTACGCCTTTGTACCGATTATAGGAAATTGAATCTTGTGACCGTCAAGGATGCTTATCCTTTACCTCGTATGATGATATCCTTGACGCAGTAGGTAATGCCAAATATTTATCCCAATTTGATTTGTTAAAAGGCTATTACCAAATAAGCCTGACAGAGAGAGCTAAGGAAATATCTGCCTTCACCACTCCTTTTGACCTATACAGATATGAACGCCTTCCATTTGGACTGTGTAACGCCCCGGCCACCTTCCAGCGAGCTGTCAACCGCGTCATCTACGGCCTAGATCACACCTGCGCCTACTTGGACGACATCGTTGTGGCAACCAACACCTGGAGCGAACATCTGCTCCAGCTGCAACGACTGTTCTCCAAGCTCCTGACAGCCGGCCTTACCATCAACTTGGGCAAGTTCACATTTGCCAAAGGTAAAGTGCGTTATCCGGGTCATGTGATAGGGAGTGGCAGCCTAGCTCCTTTAACAATTCACACTGAAGCCATTCAGCATTACCCACAACCTACGACCAGGAAGCAGCTCCGGCACTTCCTTGGACTTGCTTCTTACTATCGTAAGTTTGTGAAGAATAGCGGTAGTAGACACCATTGATTAATCTGACCAGCCCCAAGCAACAGTATCATTGGACCATTCAACAGACCGTTGCCTTTGAACAACTTAAATCTCTGCTATGTTCTGATCCCATTCTCGTCTCTCCAGATATCACGAAGCCCTTCATCCTCCATGTCGACGCCAGTGGTACCGGCATCGGGGGCGTCCTGATGCAACAACGAGGCGAGGAGGTTCTTCCTGTTAGCTACTACAGCTACAAGTTGAAGCCTCACCAGAAGAACTACAGCACTATCGAAAAGGAACTCTTCTCCATCGTCCTGAATCTGCAACATTTCGAACCTTACCTACAGGGGAATCGGTCTATTACCATCTACTCGGACCACAATCCCCTGTGGTTCCTACAACAGGCCCAATTCAGCAATCAACGTCTTCTACGCTGGGCACTATACTTGCAAAATTTTAATCCGGAGATCTTCTACATCAAAGGTTCGGACAACATCACAGCCGACGCCCTCTCCAGAATCTACGAGGTAGAGACAGCTACTCCTACCTCTACACCAGCTACTGAAGTACTTAACCCGTAAGAGCAGGCTTCGGGGGAGAGCTGTTACAATAATCTCCTTCAAGAGAGATTTGGCCTGCCCTTTCCTATCGTCATGCTACTTCAGTACATCTACAACATCTAGATACTAGATACTACAAGCAAGTGTAGTACATATTTGGTCAAATACGTTTTGCCAGGCGCAAACGTACCACACTCGCTCTCCACCTCCCCCCCCCTCCCTCCCTCGTCGCCGATCACCAAACTAGCATTTCCAGCCTGCCCGCTTCTGATTGGTGAATCGACGTCTACACCACTGCACTTCTGCACCTCAGTGCCATCTACCTAGCCGATGTCTGGGCCTGCAGCAGCCATTGGAGTTAGAATATTCTGTGCTCTCAAGCTGAAACAACCATCTGATATTCGCTCTGTCTATTAGTGGATGTTCTCAGCCAGCGCGTTATTCTCAGCACCGAATTTCATTTTGTCTTTATCCGTTTTAGAGTAACGTCACCATTATATTGTTTTATGTTATTTTTTGAATCGTGAGAGTTTGCATTGTACATAGCCAAGGAATTGTCTTATTCATAATTTGTTTTAAATTTAATTAAAGTTTCATTGTTCATAATATTTGTTTTGCTTGTTTTCCTTACTTTGCCACAGGACACAACAGCTACGCAGTCATCTTTTTTTTTTTTTTAAATGTGATAGGCATTGACACACACATATATATATATATATATATATATATATAATATGTATATGTGTGTGTGTGTGTGTGTGTGGTCGTTGTCAGGTCGTTGGTCAAATAGTCTTGGCTATCAATGACTTATATAAAGTCTACAATGGTTAAGTGCATAACGTACTGAATACGCATACGTGTTTGGAACACCAGGCCATCTAAGGTTTGAATCCTTCACGAGGTTAAGTTCTTTAAGTTACATGTAATTTGTGTGTTTATGCAATTGTGTCTTACACTGAAGCTGACGTTCTCTTCAGTAAGTGACTGATTAGATGAAAACGATCGGTGTTCTCTTCCCATTGTGTGTATCATCAACCTTCACGAAGTTGAGTGTCAACATTGTGTGTTTCTCTTCGGCCTGTGTGTTTGTAACCATTCTATGTGTTAGTTACCATACAGTATGTATGTTATCACTATACTGTTATGTCATCATACTGTGGGTTGTTACCATACTGTGTGTTTGTTGTCATGCATTATATCACAGTAATGCGATACATGTCAATGAGAACATCCAATGTTTGGCCTACAACGTTGTTGAAGGCCAGACGCTTAGGGGTAGACTCACCCAAATATGTACGGAAATAATGTTGGGTACTAAAGAGGATGGTTCAAATACATCTGCTGAGAATATTCAACACTGACATTTTTTACGTTTAACTTGTGACTAACAACATGAAGTCCTTTAAGTACTTTGTAATCTGAGAAAGGTCAGCACACCTGGAACAGATGGTTTGTGAGGTCCTGGACGACGAAGGCGTCAAACTTCTGAGAGGCAAGTTGAGTGAAGCTGCGAACAATGTCGTCCAGTCGGCCCTCATTCTGGATGAGATGAGGAGAGTTGAAGTGGTCACGGAGCCGGACGGTGTCCACGCCGCCATTAGCAGTAAACAATCTGTACCAGCAAAGGAAGTAAAATATGATCAATACATCCCCTGTTTAGATGGTAAAATATGATCAACCCATCCCCCTGTTTAGATGGTAAAATATGATCAATACATCCCCCTGTTTGGATAGTACTTATTGTGACGGTTGTCAGTAGTCACGAATTCGTACGTATTTAGCTTTGATAGTAGTATGCTAACTAGTAAGGAATTTTTAAAATCAATGAAGCTAAAAAACAAACTTTAATATTCCTAGGCCTAGTATAGCACACATATGTACTATATTAGGCCTCAGAGCATTTATTAGGCCTAGGGAGGTTAGGTTAGTTTAGTTTGTCAAAGCAAGACAAGTACAAAATAGTTTTCCGGTTTGTCCAACTCAATAGTTCAGATTTTTACTTTCTAATTTCGTTGTACGTCGATATATATACTATGGTGCTCATCGTTACTATAAGTACTACCAACACAGGAGGATGGGCTGGTATCTTGGAATATCACATGAGCATAACTGATGAAAACTGCTTGATGAAAAACGTAATCTGACCGTGTACCACCCTGGTGCCCTTGCGGGATCGAAATGTTGCGGACAAACTCTGAGATTTCGGTCCCTTTTGTAGGGTCTGGGTGGTGTAATGGTTAGCGTATTGGTTAAACTCGTGTGCGCGAACACCTGGGGTTTCTGAGTTCAAGTCACTTGCAGGGGTTGGGGTGTTCAGTGCCACTAGGCAGTTATCTTTGCCATCTGGTTACATTTTGTCCTCACAGCAAATCCATTACATTGAGGAACCATCCTTCCACCCCCTTCAAACCACCTGGATAGTTATCTAGCATAGCATAGCTGAAAGCATATTACGTTTCAAAAAGCAGTCTACATGTAAACTGGTATACGAATCAGTGTTGTAAACAGAGATTCTCATTATACACCACAATAAGGTGATAGCCTTATTGTGGTATATAATGCTCGTGGCGCAGTGATAAAACACTCGCTCGGAGCTTCGCAAGCGCTTTGGCCTGGGTTCGCATCCTGGCCGGGGAGGATCGACTGGGCGCCAATCCTTAGCTGTATGCCTCTGTTCACCCAGCAGTGGATGGATACCTGGTTGTTAAACGATTTGGTAGGTCGTATTCCGGGGAAAATACGGATTAAGGACCTGCCCGAAATGCTGTGTGCGCTAGGGGCCTCGTAGCCTGGTGGATAGCGCGCAGGACTCGTAATTCTGTGGCGAAATGTAATTCAGGGTGAAAGTTTCTTTCACCCTGAATGCCCCTGTTACCTAGCAGTAAATAGGTACCTGGGAGTTAGTCAGCTGTCACGGGCTGCTTCCTGGGGGTGGAGGCCTGGTCGAGGACCGGGCCGCGGGGACACTAAAAAGCCCCGAAATCATCTCAAGATAACCTCATCTCAAGATAACCTCATCTCAAGATAACCTCATCTCAAGATAACCTCATCTCAAGATAACCTCATCTCAAGATAACCTCATCTCAAGATAACCTCATCTCAAGATAACCTCATCTCAAGATAACCTCATCTCAAGATAACCTCATCTCAAGATAACCTCATCTCAAGATAACCTCAAGATAGTGGCTGTACAAGAATGTAAGAACTCTTGTACATATAAATTAATAACTAAAATATATAAATAATACTAATTATTAGTATTAGACGGTGTATTAGTAATAATAATACACTGTATTATTATTTGCTATTAGCCAGCGGGGACCACTAGCTAACAGAATGCACTTACTGCTGTTGGGTCACGAAATTGCTGCTGGCATTCTACCATTGACTTGGTGTCTGGCGCTGACTTGGCCGAGAGGTGCCGAAGTTGGAGGGTGTTGTGGGCTCCTGGTGTACCCATGGTGTGTGGTGGATGGCTAACTACTAATATGCTGGAGATAACTTTAAAACGTAAATTTTGCCCCCTTTTGAGTTTTGAGTGTCGATAGAAGAGCCAAGCTCCTACCATGCAGTCATTTGTATGCGCTAAGATGCAACAGTTTTTTTATATATATTCTGCCCACTGGCAACGTATAGCCTCCGGGCTTAAGATTTTTTCCCAGCTCACAGGAACGGCGTGGCTATGTGCTGTCGCTGCCCCTAGTCCTAGAACAACAACAATCTCAGCAGGCACGTGAGGAAGCTCCCACAAAGACTCCTGGTTCAACGTTGACGAGCAATGTTGACTCCTGGTTCAACGTTGAATGTTTTCTGGCTGGTTCTTCGGACGGGGTGACGATGTCCGGCGCCGGCTTGGCCAAGAGATGTCAGGAGGTGGCGGGATCCCGGTGTGCCCTCAGACGTGGTGGGCGGCGGGCTTCTGCTCGGCCGGGAAGCATCGGATGCAAGTTTGCGTTTTAGTTGGGGGACGAGTTTTTGCTTTGCTACCCAGTGTTCTTTGTGTGGGGGCGGAGGTGAAGCTTGTCCCTCTGAGGGACACCTGCTGCTCCCCAATCATCTGCCCATCACCATTTGTTCGCCGCAAGGCACATTAATTTCCGGTGACAGGCGACGTTCATTTAGCCAAATGGCTTTGTTATATACTATTGAAGGGTTCGCCGGGGTGCATCCGATCTCTCGCTCGTCGTCGTCACTAAATCAACAGCTACAACAACAAGCTCCCACAAACTTTACTGACTGTTAGGGATCAAGGTCTCCACGTGCTTGATTTAGGAATACAGACAAACTATGATTACCAAACTACACCTCAGAAAATAGAGAAACGACGTTTCGGTCCGTCCTGGACCATTACCAAGTCGTGACCATCACACTGCTTGATACTAGTCCAGGACGGACCGAAACGTTGTCGTTTCTCCACTTTCTGATGTATGGTTTGGTCGTTATATCTTCAATCACGTTGTTGTGACTCATTGTCTGCAGACACACGCTAGTGCAGTGTTACCACTGTATTAACATGCAGATCATATACTCCTAAAATGAGAGTGAGGAGGGGGAAGATAGTGACAAACATCAATCCACCGTGTTCGGTACACCTCTCCACCGTCACACTACCAATATCCATCTTGATCATACCACAACCCTATGTATTTTTAGTTTATTGCAAGGGATCTCACTGAGACTACACTAAATACTGCAAAAAAATTAAAGTGGGCATAGAGGGGGTTAATTTAGGGGGTAATCAGCCCAACAATCGGGTACTGCAGTAACTGATAAATTAATGCCCACACTAGGCCAGTGATGATGATAAATATAATTTGCCAACATTACAAGTTGTTAATAATTAAATTGATGTCAAGATATGTGTTACCTATTAGTCCAGATTTAAATAAATTTACCTGGGCTAAATTCATGAATTTAAGTGAGTTATGTTAGTTTATACATTTTAATTCAGTGAGCTAATCTAGCATATTTTAGTCAGTGTCTTTGCTGCATTTATTCTTAATCTTAAACCTAGTAATTATACCACTAATGTGCATTAATTCAGCAGAGTAAAGAACAACACACACTGTGTTCCAGGTGATCCCTGAACCATAGACACGTCCGGCTAATAGCAAAGGAGAAGCCATTGAGGCCCCTTATTTTGTTCATGTGTATATTTAATTTGTTTTGTGTTTTAATGCCTCTTTTTTCATTTTAGTTTAGATTAGAATTGTACACAGCCTGCACATAAGAAGCAAGTGGTATGGGGTTGAGCTCTTTACTTTGTTGAACTCCCAGGTACCTATATACCGCTCGGAGAACAAGCGCGTTAGGGTGAAAGAAACTCTGCTCTCCACCCGGGGATCGAACCCGGAACCTTAGGACTAAGCTTAATTGGATTAATTATCCTGTTAAATTATTTGTGATATTTCCTCCCACTTGTCTACACACGTCTACACATGTGTTAACTAACCTTCACTTTCAAGCTCAGAAAATTGAGTTTACCTTTAAAGTAATGTAAACCGCTTGTGGCCATTGTGGAAAATGATTGACAAGGTCGTCAGAGGCCGAATCCAAGATGCCTGTAGCACAGTGGTCTACGTTCTAGTATCAGAAAGGAAAGACCCGGCTTTAATTACCTGGCAGGACAGAAACAGTAGGGCATGTTTCCTTTCACCTGATAAATCTGTTCATCTTGCAGTAAATAGACACCCGGGAGTTAGGCAACTGTTGTGTGTTGCATCCTAGCGAAGGTATGATTGTACCCCAGGGGACCTCGGTAGGTCTAAGGCTTCCTTCCCAGACAACAGGAATGATTACATCTGGATCTTCATATAAGTAATGTGTATACCTACATGCAGGTATTAATGATTGTGTCCCAAAATACACATTTGTTAAATTTAGTCATCCCGTCTAACTGATCAACATAGCGGGAAAATACATAGCAAGGAAAGAATCCAGGCCTTTCATATTACACAAATACGTTAACCAGAATGTTATTCTATATAAGTATCACATCACTTTGTTATTAAACTGAGGGCGATGTTTATCATTATTAACCCTGAGTTAGCCACCTTACAGGGCGAGTAATGTTCCATATAATACTCACCGCAAGGTTCCCTGCGCCACAGAGTGACCAAACCGGTAGGCAGCGGTGGAAAATTCAATGTTCATGTTGGGGTTGATGTTGGGGTTGTAGTTGTTGCTGTAGCCATAGAGGCGCGGACTGAGGCCGTAGGTATTCATGTAATTGTTTCCTGAAAATATGAAGGCAAAAGGATTTGAACTAGTTTTCCCCGACACATATACAAGAGAATATCTGTTTGTCAGTCCAAGGCTGGAGGCCAGACGCCTAAATATTCAAGATGACTCGTGGAGGTATGTGACTATCATAGACTGGCCGGGGCCGGCTACATTGCCTCCCTTTAAGAATTATCGGCCCTTGCAACTCCCCCCCTGTAATGTTTGTAAGGTAAAAAATCTGGGATTTCTTTTTTGCAGTAGCACTGCTCCTGATGATGACAGTATCACCAGGGGCAGTAGCACTGCTCACTACCTCTCTCTTCATTTCTCTGATCCTTGTAGACAAACACTAACCGTACGGAACAAAAAGGGATCAAGCATGATGGTAGGAAAACAGAACACAGTTGGATGAGAGGAACAGGGCGAGCATAGAGATGACCGCTCGAGCATGGAGGGAAATCAGTGGGGAATTGAAATACACGAGGAGAACCAGAAGTTAACTGCAGATGGAACTAAGACCAGCGCAAGGGGAGATAAAACCTGTAAACAAGCCCTCAGACTCCGGCCCAGGGACCCAACCCCCAGGTTTCAGGGGATGTATCAAAGGCAGGGACCCTACAATGGGTGCCACCTTTGCTCCCCCCTCATCCCTTAGTACAACTAGGTGAGTACACACACACACACACACACACACACACACACACACACACACACACACACACACACACACACACACACACACACACTCCCCTCCCTGGCCGGGGGTCTGGTAGCTAAGCGAACAGCGCGCAGGACTCGTAATTCTGTGGCCCGGATTCAATTCCCGCACCAGGCAGAAACAAATGGGCAAAGTTTCTTTCACCCTGATGCCCCTGTTATCTAGCAGTAAATAGGTCCCTGGGAGTTAGACAGCTGTTACGGAGCTGCTTCCTGGTGTGTGTGTGTGTGGGGGAGGGGGGGAGGGGGAAATAGTAGTTAGTTACAGTTGATTGACAGTTGAGGAGGCGGGCCGAAAGAGCAGCGCTCAACCCCCGCAAGAACAACTAGGTGAATGCACACACATACAGATGAGTCACAGAGATGTTAGGAAGTTTTCTTTTAGCGTGAGAGTAGTGGAAAAATGGAATGCACTTAAGGAACAGGTTGAGGAAGCAAATACTATTCATAATTTTAAAACTAGGTATGATAGGGAAATAGGTCCGTAGTCATTGCTGTAAACAACCGATGCTCGATAGGCGGGATCCAAGAGTCAATGCTCGATCCTGCAGACACAAATAGGAGAGTACATATTCACAAGGGTAATTAGGCAAAGGGAGCAGAAGGCTGAACACAAGGTACCATGTAACGCCTGATTATATTAACCCTAGAAGATACTGATTAATACTGAGCAACACTTCCTACTGGTTGCACTTGGTAACACTTTACTGAGGTAAAACTTGGTGATACTAGTTATTGAAACACTGGTACTTTAGATGCAATTTAATATGAACTGAAATACGGTGTACCACGGATGATTACAACCGGAACCAATGGTAACTTTCCAGGGAAATGGTACACAGAGAACTTATCAATTGAACCACTGCCACCATCTTGCCTCTCACTTAGCTATATCAAGCATTGAGGCAAGAAACATTTTTTTGTTAATATTTTCTATCACAGACGTGCTCACACGCATTTGCTTGGCTTTGAGAGTCCTTTCCTAACCGTCATGAATCATTGACCGGTTGTTAACTGAACTCAAGAGGAATTAGGAAATTCCATTAATTGACAGATGGAAAATTTAACATGGGTTTATTGAGAACAAAATATGATATTAACCAAACTATACGTCCCTACCCTAACACTGGGAACTGTTTAGACATCAGACATGGAAAATATCAAAGATCACACACAGTACCTTCTGGTTCCTGCTCTACGACCTGGGTGGATTCACTCTGTCTCCTGAGGCTCACTTGATGACTTGCGGCCCTCACTGCCTCTCTGCCTCCAGCACTATCTCTTATCTCCCATACAGGAGGTATATATACAAACTTTTCCCATGCCCCGAATCAGGGGAAGGGGAGGGGGGGCATTGCAACTCTTGTGGGAAAGTTTTGGTGTGGTCATGTTCCCAGCTGATTCAGCCTACACAGGAATAAAGTGTTTTGCACACCTAACCAGTTCGTCAGCACTTAAAGGATTCAGCTCCCCGTGGTGTGTGAAAAAACACTCAAGATGTACCATTAAGTTAGCCAAGACTCTCAGGATTATTCATAAATATGAAGAAGCTAACTAGGGTGTAGCCAGGAAATATTTCAATTAACTAGTTGAATCTGAGGTCACATGGCTGACTTTACCAAGGAAGGTCCCATGGTGAGCCGTACCTTGAGGTGCTTCCGGGGCTTAGCGTCCCCGCGGCCAGGCCTCCTGGTCGACGATGGGTGTAAGGTGTAAAAGGTGGATGAGTGTAAAAGCCATGGGTGTACTTTCTCTGGGCATTACAATACTCCCTCTCATCGGAATTAAGACAACAATCAGGAGTATCTAAATTAAGCCTGATTTTGTCTTATCCTAACTCGCCCACAATACCATATCTACCCTTAAAATTGCAAAATGCCATTGTCATAATGATAAGAAATAATTACTAAGTTACAGCAATCCAAGTACATCATACATGTACATTGCAACAAGAACAATACACAAAAGTACATTGAATATAACAAGCATAATAACTATAAATGTTGGCAAAAATTACAAGTAATGATACAATCATAATTGATACAACCCTGAGGAACATATAATAAAGTATACTATCTGTAAAAATGACATATCCCGACTGTACAGTTGGCAGCCCTGCAAGTTTTCCTCAGAAGGCTGGAAGAACAAGAAATGGCTCTCAACTAACGTGATATAAAAAATATATCATATTTATACGCTAATATTAAAATTCAGTTTGTTTGCCAAGACTGGGAATTGTCTTCTCTGGGGGCTCAGGCCTAACCTAACCCCAGTGTTTAGAAACTCCTTGACCTTAGATACTGGCTCTCACAGAGCAAGCATTAGCCCATTTGTAACACCAGTATACTATGAAGGGAAACTTCTTCCCTATTACGTCTAGAGAAAAAGACCCGGGAGTGGACATAACACTAAACCTAACTCCAGAGGCTCCTATAAATAGAATAACATCAGCAGCATACTCTACTCTGGCAAAAGTCAAAACATCCTTCAGAAACTTGAATAAGGAGGCTTTTAGATCACTTTATACCGCCTATGTGAGGCCGATCTTTGAATATGCCGCCCCATTGTGTAGCCCCCATCTTAAAAAACATATATGAAAGCTCGAAAATGCGCAGAAGTTTGCAAAGAGACTCGTCCCAGAGCTGAAAGAGATGAGGTACGAAGAGAGACTGAAGGAACTAAACCTGACGACGTTATAAAAGAGAAGGGAGAAGGGGTGGGACATGATACAGACGTCTAAAATACTTAGAGGGATTGACAAAGTGGAAACAGGAAATGTTTACAATGAATAACAATAGAACAAGGGGGCACAGATGGAAGCTTGAGACTCAGATGTATCATAGAGATGTTAGAAAGTTTCATTTTAGTGTAAGGGGTAGTGAGTAAATGGAACGACCTAAAAGAGCAGATTATAGAGGCTAACTCCTTTCATAATTTTAAAAGCAGGTCTGATAGAGAAATAGGCCAGCAGTCATTGCATTAGAAAACCAACAGGTAGAGCTCGATCCTGCTGGCACAAAGAGGCGAGTACACCCACACACAGCTACAACCACTCACCCAAGACAATGGGAAGAAACTCGTTGTAGGTAATGTGCTGGATGATGGCAGCGACGATCCTGCGGGTCTCCTGGAAGACGGCCTCGTCCGACCACTGGGGGTTGAGGGCCTGGAGCTCCCTCGCCACGCGGTTGTGTTCCCTCAAGAACAGAATTTGTATAGTTGTGAGGTGAGGATGTTGGTTCACTCGTGAGTCACCTGAATTGATGCAGAATCGAGTATATGAAAATATGAACATGTATGACCAGACCACACACTAGAAGGTGAAGGGACGACGACGTTTCGGTCCGTCTTAGACCATTCTCAAGTCGATTGTGACTTGACTTGATTTGTGATTATGACACATCACAATCGACTCGAAAATGGTCCAGGACGGACCGAAAAGTTGTCGTCCCTTCACCTTCTAGTGTGCGGTCTGGTCAAACTACTTCAGCCACGTTATTGTGACTCATCGCCTGCCTATGAACATGTACTTACATTCCAAATGGTTTTTTAACATGACCCAAAATTATTTGTTTGTTCAATGAATTACATGTAATATAGACAAAATAAGAAATAAGAAAAATATTTATAACAAAATTGTAGCTTAAACAAAATTATTATTTTCTTTAAATAAATAGATAAGTGTATTATCACACACACACACACATATATATATATATATATATATATATATATATATATATATATATATATATATATATATATATATATATATATATAGAGAGAGAGAGAGAGAGAGAGAGAGAGAGAGAGAGAGAGAGAGAGAGAGAGAGAGAGAGAGAGAGAGAGAGAGAGAGAGAGAGAGAGAGAGAGAAAGAGAAAGAGAAAGAGAGAAAGAGAAAGAGAGAAAGAGAGAGAGAGAGAGAGAGAGAGAGAGAGAGAGAGAAAGAGAGAAAGAGAGAAAGAGAGAAAGAGAGAAAGAGAAAGAGAAAGAGAGAAAGAGAAAGAGAGAAAGAGAGAGAGAGAGAGAGAGAGAGAGAGAGAGAGAGAGAGAAAGAGAGAAAGAGAGAAAGAGAGAAAGAGAGAAAGAGAGAAAGAGAGAGAGTGTGTGTGCACAAATATTAAGCACTTGGAGGAAATTCCATTAGGGAATTACAACTTTTCTTGAGCTCCACATTATGTTTTTGTAACAGTAATATATAAATAACGACGTATCGAGCTACAAGCATCCTTGTTTTCTCCTGAAACTCTGTCACATAATTTTACACATCACTCATTCTTAAAAAGGAGCGACCAATACAAAATGTATTGTAATGCCAATGAGCTCCTCATTGGTAGGGCATAACTCGAGCCATGCAAGACTGCCGTAAGTAGAGGGTAAGGCATATAAGTGCCAATGAACACCTCATACACGTTTCTTTATATAGTCAACCCTACGTCAGTATAGGACAGAGCAAGATAAGAGCAAATTTAACTCAAGATTGTGTCTTGCCTGTATGGTGTTCTCTCTATATCGTTGGCAGCAGTGTGGTCACTCTACAAATTACACAACTACAGCTTCAACATGCCCATTATCCCAACAAGCTCAGGATGTCGGAAATTCCGACAACACTTATTAACCTTTCATACAAATAAATATTTTAGTCACACATTCTGAGATCGTATAAGTCGTAATTATCTCTAGAAAACGAGAATACTAAATTGCTCATTGATTACATCTCGTTCCAAAATTTATGGAACATAAATTGCCATTTATGTGGACGTGGCGTCACTAGAGGTGACGCCATTATTGCAGGAGAGGCGGCCCACGTCTACTTCACCCGGCTCTTATGGACTCCGAAATCATCTAGTCAGCTAAGCTGGCTTTATCATTTATTATTATTAACCTGTTTACTGAATACTTATAACTTATTGCTGTATAGTAGAATGTTAATTATCATCCATTTCATTACGGTGTGATCAACTAAATGTATAAACCCCACAAATTTGTTTGAAAAGAATTTTACTGGTGCTATTAAATTATACATACAGTCTGCTTAGAAGTTATACATAAGTAATAAATAAAATTAAACACAGTCCATTCCAAATTAATCAAGAATTGAGTAAATTAATCATGGGAAGATTCCCAGAGAGGAAGTGACCAACCTGCCAGGTAACAGAGGGCTCCTCGCTGCATTCCTTGACAGATTCCTGAGGTGTTCTGGTTGGGGTTGATGGGCAGGAGGTTGTTCCCTGAGGTTCGAAGAAGACCGTTCCTGAAGGACCTGACGGCCCGCTGCTGGTTGGGGGTGGACCCGTACACTGCAGACCCGTCTAACCAATGTGTTATCTGGTTCAGCTGTTTGTGATAGCAACAAAAAAATCATTGCAGGCAATTATTTCGACGAGTCCCAATTAACAAAATGGTTTCAAAATTAACTTTCAAAAACATTTCATTAGATTGTTGAACAATTCTGATTGAGTATTTATGCTGTGGAAGGCCTATCGAAAACTCTGCATTTAATTTTTTTTCTCTAAATATATTCGTCCATGTACTGAAGAACAGGGCTAAAAATCGTCATGGTGGTCAGAATGTGACCCTGGCACGCTGTTCACTTTTGAATTGTGGTGACCTTCGGCCGGCCTATGATCATCCCAAACCCCAGACAGCATCCTCTGCCAGTTTGGGTGAGGATATCCCAGGCATCTGGCCTCCAATTTTGAATTTTGGACAGATAGACAGACATACATTGTCTCTGGTAACATACATACACCTATTTTATAACATTATATATACATATACATATATATAACTGAAAACTCATATACATATATATATATATTATATATATATATATAGCATATTTTGGTAGCAGTCTTTCTTGTAAACATATGTACTTGAATATGACCGAAAAAGTAAGATTAATAATTCTAACAAATTTTTTCAATATTTCTTATGTTTTTCTTCACTGTCGGTGGTAATGAAAATATCAATTCTCCAAAATTCATTTTTTATTAATGATCTGAGGCTTAGAAGTCTTTCGTAAGGGCTTCATACATTATCAAAGACTTCTATAAACTTAACACTACACTTATGAACTACATTTATGATACACCGATGCACTGTGTATGAAACATTTGACATAACCCTCGCTTTTTATTGGTTTGGGTGAGGTGGGTACATGAGAATGGAAGTAACTGCAAAGGGCCTATTGGCCCATGCGATGCATTGAAATGGGTAGAATATAGTTGTGCAATAATTGGCTGTTGATTGCTGGTGTTGACTTTTTGATGTGTAGTGCCTCTCTGATGTCGAGCCGCCTGCTATCGCTGTACCTATCGATGATTTCTGTGTTTAAGATTTCTCTGGTGATGGTCTGGTTGTGAGAAGAGATTATATGTTCCTTGATGGCGTCCTATTGCTTAGGCATTGTTAGTCACCTAGAAAGAGACGTTGTTGTCTTACCTATATACTGAGTTCTTTGGGGCTTACAGTCCCCAAGTGGGCATTTAAAGGCATAGACGACGTTGGTCTCCTTCAAAGCGTTGTGCTTGGTGTCTAGGGAATTTTTCATGAATAGATTCGCCGTTTTTTTGGTTTTATAATAAATTATCAATTGTATTTTCCGATTTTTGTCTGTATCAACAATATCTTTCAGGACCCTTTCCTCCGTTTTATGAGCCGTCGAAAAGAAGTTCCTGTAAAATAGTCTAATAGGGCCTTACTCTACAGAGTTCTTCATTGACTTTTTTCCATCCTGAGCTGTGACAGAGCATGGTCGATGTAAGCGTTGACAACACTCCTCTTGTACCTGTCTGAGCAGTCACTATTTGCATTGAGGCACATTCCTATGTTTCCTTGGTGTAGACTGCAGTATGGAAGCCTCTGCTCCTTTCCGTGACTGTTACATCCAGAAAGGGCAGCTTCCCATTATTCTCCATCTTGTATGTGAAACTGAACACAGAATTCCACTCAAATGCCTCCTTCAGCTGCTGCAGACGTCTGGCATCAGGTACCTGCGTAAAAATGTCGTCAACATACCTGCAGTATATGGCGGATTTCAAGTCCATGTCAGCGATGACCCTCTGCTCGATGGTACCCATGTAGAAGTTTGCAAACAGGACACCTAGGGGAGAGCCCATGGCGACCCCATCTACTTATACAAGTGCCCATCTGAGCTCAAGAAGGGTGCCTCTTTATTGCCGGCTTGGAGTAGTTTCCTTAGTATGTTTTCTGGTATGTCAAGAGGAGTGCAAACTGGATCACGATACACTCTGTCTGCTATCATCCCGATTGTTTCATCCACAGGTACGTTGGTAAACAGTGACTACATCTAACGAGGCTCTTATCCCCGTGGCCTGTGCTCCCCACAGTAAGTCAAAAAATTAATTGGGAGACTTCATGCTGAAAGCACATGGTACATAAGGAGTCAGCAAGGTGTCGAGTCGCTTAGCCAGTCAACATACCTGCTGCCAGATATCAGATGCATACATCAGCCAGATACCTGTGGGTGTCGGTATCTGGCTGATGATTGGCCAAAGTGGGTTTCCAGGCTTTTGGGTCTCGACATTTCCATGCGCATACCCAGGTTTGTATTCTCCAATAACCTTTGGCAGGTGGAGTCCGGATTTCTTGGCGTTCACAGTTTCGATCAGTCTGTTTACCTTCGTTTTCAATTCGGCTGTAGTGTCCTTCGTTACCATTTGGAATTTAATTTGGTCAGAGAGTATTAGGTTCATTTTTGCCAGATATTCGCCTTTATTAAGAATAACGTATATTGGTGACTTGTCACCTCTCCTGACGATTATCTCTGTTCTCGCGAAGGCTCTTAGCTGCCGCTTTGAGCTCAGGGGCCAGTATGGTGCTTCTGTAGTTACCTGGAATCTTTCCTCCTTCTGCTATAAGTTCTGCTTGCAAGGTGTCTTTAGTGGTACCCTTCTTTTGCGTCTCGAGGTCGAATATGTCGTCCAACAGGATCTCCAACTCCACTTCCCGGGCCATCTCACTTGGTCTGGACATAACGTGACAGTTTATACCCAGATTTAAGAGTGATTTGGTCCTCAGTGAGGTTGATTCCAGCAAGGTTTAAGAAGCCAAGCCATCTCTGGGTCGTGGAATCACCATAGGTCCTCCATATAATGTTGTCAGTTTCTTTATGATCCTGGTTTCGGTGATGTCGATCTGTAAGGATGTCGAGGTGTTGGTCGACAAGAGTATGGAGGTCTTCGTCGATGTTGCTGTTTCTCCATTGGTTTGTAGTGTGGAGTAGTTGCGTTTTGCCGTCTGATTTCATTTTCTGCCTTGTGTATCTGATTTCGAACCAGATCTTGGCGATATTTTGAAGGAAGCCTTCCTTCCTTGAAGGAAGCCAATGTCGTCTATGCCTTCAAATGAACACTTGGGGACTGTAAGCTCCAAAGAACTCAGTATATAGGCAAGACAACAACGTCTCTTTACAGGCAATTAACAATGCATAAACAACAGGGCTCCAAGGTACATATAATCTCTTCTCACAACCTGATCATCACCAGAGAAATCTTAAACACAGAAATCATCGATAGGTATAGCGATAGCAGGCGGCTCGACATCAGAGAGGCACTACACATCAAAAAGTCAACGCCAGCAATCAACAGCCAATTAATGCACAACTATATTCTACCCACTTCAAGACCCCGAACCAACATAGAAGCAGGAAGAGGTGGTATGGGGCCCAATAGGTCTTCTGCAGTTATTTCCATTCTTATGTTTTCATACCCAATTTATACCTATTGTTTCGTGTTCTGTCTTGTGCTTGTCACCTCACCCAAAACTTTTGTGCCATATCACCTTACCCAAAACAAGTATAAGTACGATGAATTTTTATGTGTAAACTAAGTCTTTGAAAATGTAATAAGAATTATGAAACGCATTCAGACGTCAGACCATAAATAAAAATGAATTTTGGAGAATTGACGTTTCAATTACCATCGACAGTGAAGAAAAACATAAGAAATATTGAGAAAATTCGTGTTAGAATAGATAATCTTACCTTGTCGATCATATTCAACAACATATGTTTACAAGAAAGACTGCTACCAAAATATATTAATATACATACATATATATATATTATATATATATATATATATATATATATATATATATATATATATATATATATATATATATATATATATATATATATATATATATATATATAATGTCGTACCTAGTAGCCAGAACGCACTTCTCAGCCTACTATGCAAGGCCCGATTTGCCTAATAAGCCAAGTTTTCATGAATTATTATATTTTCTAGAATTTTTTTCTTATGAAATGATAAAGCTACCCATTTCATTATGTATGAGGTCAATTTTTTTTATTAGAGTTAAAATTAACGTAGATATATGACCGAACCTAACCAACCCTACCTAACCTAACCTATCTTTATAGGTTAGGTTAGGTAGCAGAAAAAGTTAGGTTAGGTAGTTGAAAAAACATTAATTCATGAAAACTTGGCTTATTAGGCAAATCGGGCCTTGCATAGTAGGCTGAGAAGTGCGTTCTGGCTACTAGGTACGACATATTATATATATATATATATATATATATATATATATATATATATATATATATATATATATATATATATATATATTATATATGTATATATATACATGTACACATATACACACACATACTAGCAGTACCCGGCCACGCATTGCTGTGGCTCAACAACGCATATGCGTTGCTGAGCCACAGCAACCTTCCCTGTCCCCCAGTCCTCCCCACCATTTCCCCCTCGCCCATCTCCTCGTCCTTCCCACCATTCCCTACTCCACCATCCCCTCATCCTTCCCACCATGCCCCACTCTCCTGTCCCTTTGTCCTCCTCACTATTCTCCATTTCCCCATCTCTTCATCCCCCCATCCCAAACACCCCCGTCCCCTCGTCCTTCCCACCATCTGTCACTTCCGTCCCCTCGTCATCCCCACCATTCCCCACTCCCTCGCCTGATGCCTTCCCAAATGGTCTGATGTTCCCATCAGAAAATTGAGAACATCAAGTGAGTTGTTAAAAAATGAAATGAAAATATTAAAATAATAAAAAAAAACTATACTTACATAGTGAGCGGTATGGTAAACAACACAGCTCAATTCCAACGTAATTCACACAAAATAATTAAATCAAAATGAAAGTAAATCAAAATCTATGAAAATTCAATTTATCAATGAAATCTGAAACATTGAAATGGAATTGTGACATATTTAGTATAGCATGTGTGTTGCTCTTACATGTAACAGATGGTGCGTTTTTTTTAAGAAAAGCATAGTTTAACCTGTCACAGGTGTGGCATCTATACCTATACTTATGAAATGAACGGTATGGTAAACAACACAGCTCAATTCCAACACAATGTCACACAACATAATCCAATAAAAAAATAAAATATATTGAAATCTATGAAAATATAATTTATCAATGCAATCGGAAACATTGAAAAGGAATTCGTGACATATTTAGTATAGCGTGTATGTTGCTATTATGTGCAACTGATGGCACTGTTTTTCAAAAACGCATGTTTTTACCAGTCACAGGAGTGGCAACTATATAGTAGGTATATATAAAGACGCGCCTATATGAATGCAACTTTGTGTCAAAATTTCAAAGCAATCAGTGAATAACTTTCGGAGATTACAGCGTGTGTTACTCTTACTTTTGAGAATGGTTACGTTACTCTTACTTTTGAGAATGGTTACGTTACTCTTACTTTTGAGAATGGTTACGTTACTCTTACTTTTGAGAATGGTTACGTTACTCTTACTTTTGAGAATGGGTTGATAAACAGATGGCGCTGTTTATCAAAAAAAGCATGTTTTTCCTGTCGCAGGTAAGGAATGTATATAGTAGATATATAAAAAGACGCGCCTATTCGAATAAAACGTTGTGTCTAAATTTCAAAGCAATCGGTATGGACGTTTCGAAGATTTCCCTCACATGAAAAACATGTTTTTTTTTACTGTCACAAACGTGACATCTATATAGTATACATATAAAAACCTGCTCGGATGCGAATGGAACGTTGTGTAAAAATTTCAAAGCAATCGGTGAAAATCTTTCGGAGATTAGTGATTTTGAACAAACGAACATTTCCATTTTTATTTATATAGATATATATATGTATCGGCTTGTGTGTTTATGCAAGTTAGTGGTACAATTGAGACTTGTTCTCCCACGTAAGTGAATTGTATTGATGAAAACGATCTTCTGGTCTGTGGCTGCCTATTGTAGTATCCTTACTACTTTACAGCAATAGCAGCCTGACAATTTAAATGCGATGTCATTCACTAAAAATGAAAAAGAAATACCACCAATGGGCTATTCATACCCGTGCACCTTTTTGGTGGTCTATTCTTCATCAGTCATCAATCAATCTTTAGGTACCATCTGTAGAGTATTTTGTCGAGATTATACTAATCTTTTTCCTTCCTCAAGATTTTGTAGGACACAGTAAAAGTTTTCCATTTGCAATAACATATTCTTACATATGTTTTGATTCAAAGGAACTGTAATGTTTTGAGAATGGGTTGGACAAGTTCTCTTGTTCGCATGTCTTGTCTAATATGCAGTACTACAGAGGTGGGAGCTGTTGCCTCAGGACAACACAAACCCCAGAGTTGAGACTGTAGCGAGAGGTCACATCAGTCCATCCACCAGATCCATCAGTCACACCACCCACCTGCTCTGAGAAGCCGAAGTTACAGCCGGGGCCGGGACCGACAGCCAACATACTCCTGACGAAATTCATGCACCTGCTGCCTCGAGGGCCATAGAATGCGTCGCCTGTGGTGTCGATGGGTAGACACCGAGGATGAAGATTGGGTGCCATTGTTCCATTTGGACAACACTGAATACCCGTTCCATTCTCTGAAATTGTTGACCAGCATATTAAGTTTACAAATAATTAAATTAATGGGGATGACTCACCGTTTAACAATATCACAATGAACATAATGTTAACATCTAATATGTCATCATTTGTCCTATTTTCGCGAACTCTGAAGCAAGTAACGCCTTTTTATTTATCTTACCCATTGTAGGAAATGGTACATGAGCAAAATCATGGTCGAGAAACTGTCCCCACTGCATTAAGATGGTCGTATAAAACTGATCTGGCCGGTTAATATCAAGAAAAACGTTGCTGCTAATTTGTCGAACATTTGGAAGAGGCGAGCCGTCGACTGATCTCGAGCGTGCACCATGAATACCTGCAGAGAACAACGTTAACAATGAACAGACTGAACACAACAGAAGAAAACATGACATATTCCTATCAATGTTTCTCAATGACCTAAATATCGCCAGTAAGAAGGACAGCAAATATCTAACACCACTGACCATCGTCGTAAGTTGGTGGTAAGATCCTCTGAGTGGGAGTGTTGCTCATGCCCCAGGTTGGGTTCGCCAGGTTGTTGCACGAGCCATCAGCAGTACGGTACTTGCTGTTGGGGGTGCACCTGGGGTTCTGTGGGCACAAGTCTCTCAGCTTTGTGTCGCTCACAAGCAAGTTCCTCAGACCAAAGGCTGCCTGTTGTGGTGTTAACTGAAAGCTGAAAAGATAGCAACGGTTTGCTGGCACATATGTAGTGTACTCTCTTATTCATAATGTCCTCATTTCATGCTTTGTTATATTTTGAATTACTGAATTAGCTCTTAAGCCATCGTGATTAGTTTTTAAAGATGAGTTCTATGTTTTACAGAACGAATTATCTACTTGGGTAAATGTTAAGAGTTGCCTGTACAGGCTTTGCATTGCATTGATATACACATTGTTTTTGAATCATATTTAACATTAAGAATTACGTCATATACATATGCCATTAAATCCATCATTTACAATTGCAACCTTCTTATTGTACATACTCCCTTGCTATGCTCCTAGCTACCAGGGCGATAATGGTGGCCCTGCGGTCCATCTCTCTACCTTCATCCTCGACGGTAAAGAATTGCAGATGCTGACCAGCGGGGGAGAAGATAGGCAGCGTCACCAAGTCTCTGTGGGGGCAAGCATGTGACATTTATTGTAAACAAATATATGCTTATTAATAAGATATAGAAGGAATGTCTCCATGTGTGTCTTCTCTCTCTCTCTCCTACGTGCTCTCGGTGCAAAAAAAAATCTTACCGGATTAGATTCGACTCGACACTTCTAATATCATTGAAACTTTTCACTCCCGCATCCAACGACGCCAGGAACCTGGTGGGGTCGAGCGGGTCTAACCTCACGACGTTATTGACGCCAGGGAAGAGCCTGGCGGTCGCCTGAGCCGAGCGTGTAGGAGCTGTCACCAGGAAAAGGTTCAGGTTTAGCAGGAGAAACATCTGAGCTTTGTTAACATTGGCAATTGAATATTCTGGTGCAATGTACAATATTTTATATACTAAACACGAAGCTAGAAATAACTATTAATATTCACAGCTTAATTACATGCAACATTTGCAGGAATTTGTTATTTTAGGCAAGAATAATGATTGTGGCATTTTTTTTATATATACATGAACATGAGAATATAAGAATTGTGGAAACTGCAGAAAGTACATAGGCCCATGTGAGGCGGCTCCCATTTATATCCACCCAAACTCATTCATATGTATGAAATAGAACATCTTGTATATTTGCAAATATACAAGGTCTGAAGTCAAAATCGAGAAATATACTTAGATTCATAAATGGCATTCTATGCGAGTCGAATTCAATATTTGGAGCATTCACAGAATCCCGTACGAGAGACTACACAATAGTGAAATTTGGATTCCAAATTATGATTTATACTAAAAAGAGGGTGGGATGCTCGACTGGGCCAGGGTCCCTCTTTCCCCTTCTCCACTCTCCCCCTCTCTTCCCATCTCTCTTCCCCTCTTCTCCTTCCATCTCTACAACTCTTCCACCCTCTCCATCTTTCTCCCCTTGTCCCATCTGACCCACCCTCTCCCACCTATCCTTACCAAACCACCTGTCTCATCCTCTCTCTCCTTCCCCCTTTTCAAACATCCTCCTCTGCCCCCCACCCCCCTCTCTCTCTATGTCCATCTCTGTCTTTGTTTCAGCCTCTGTCTGTGTGTTTTCTGTGTATTTTTATGTTTGTCTTGTTGACCTGGTCGAAATGCATCTCTTTGCCCTGGTCGACCTGGTCGTGAATGGATGTCAGTGTAGAGTAGATTTTAAGAAATAAGATCACTTGAGTCAAATTATCACCCAGTAGCCAAGTGTCTATTGTAGGAAAATTGCTTGAATCGATAATAGCAGAAGATATTCATTTCCATCTTAAAATTCATAGATTAATAAAAGCCTCACAGCATGGTTTTACTAAGGGGGGCCTTAGTAGGGTAAATGACGCCTACAACTGTTCTTTCCATCTCGGCTTGCAATGTTGCAAGGTCATGATTGTGCAAGGGGTTCATGTTGCAAATGTGGCAAGGTCATGATCGTGTAAGGGGGCTAATCTTTCAATATATTGCAAAATTGCATAGCAAGGAAAGTGCAAGATGTTGCAAAGTAGCAAGGACTAAAAATAGAAAGTTGCAAGTGAGCGAAGTGAAAAGGGAAAGAATTTAAATTTTACATACAGGTATCAAAATAGATCATACCGAGAAAATGTCAAAAAAGATGCTTCAGTGAAAGTAGATTTTATAGCAGGTAGGAGTTTCCTTTCAGGTAGGATGTTTCACAATATATAACAGTGTGAAGATAAGAGGAATAATAAAATAAATAGTAAATGGAGAGTCAGAGCATTAATGTTACATTACAATAGATACAGTTGAAAGATGGTTAGTGAGTATTAGTGAAATTAAGAGTAGTCTATCACTATTTCTTTAGGTAGCTTAAATAGTGTTGTAGTAAGTAAATACGAGAGAGAGAGAGAACAAAATACATACTTCACTTTCTGGTGCCTGTCATTTCACTCGTCTATCACCCCCAGTCACCACAACTCCATTACTAACCACTAGTATTTCACCAGATATTACATATCCACCTCTACCACCCCCCAGGGTTACTCCCAACTAACTGCTCACCCTCCATCCGCTCCCCACCCATACATCTGCCATCCCACCTGCCCAAACCCGCCCACCATCTTGCTTTTTTCTCTAATCTAGTAAATAGATGCTTAATATATGAATAAATAGGATCATATAAACCACATAAGTAGAAAAGTCCTAGAGGTAAGAGAGAGGGAAAGTATGCATTTCAAACCACACCTTGTGAAGGTAATCGGATGAAGAAATTATAGGTCAGCCACCACTGTTTGACTTGACTTGAGTTGCCCTCTCTCTCAGCAGGGGGAAAAATCAAACTCTGTTTCAGTGGGCTACTAGTCGTGGTTTTAATGTCGAGTAGATACGGCAAGTACTTGTACGACTTTTGGTCGTACTTAAGCTTTCTGTCATAGTCATTTTAATATAAATAATCATATTTTGGACGAAGTACAGGATATAGCATTTTCAAATTATTCCATTGCCTTATTGATTCTTACTAACTTAATTTCAGAGTGTGGTGGAAATGTGATGAAAGTGACGAGTGGGAATAAGTGTGAGGGTAGCGTGTGTGAGATGAATATGATCAGTATGAGCAAGTGTAATGAAAGTGAGAGTGGGTGTGCAGATAGACCTTTGACTTCTCACCCCTAGGCCTAACTAAACATTTCGTGAAAATTCCTAACATTCTCCTCACCCTTCACTCTTTTCCCAAGGTCTTGCATGTTACGTTTTCAAATTTCTGTTACTCTCTCTTCCCATATGTTAACCCCAATGATACATCGTACCTAAACAAAAAATAATAGGTGTACAATAGATCCTTACTGTTATTATTAACAATATTTTACTAAGTCATCTTACAGTAAGATAACTAAGTTGTCTTTTGGTTTACTCTCTAACAATCTTTCAAACACATCTATGCGAGTTATAAATCTTGTTAAATCAATCTTTCTGTATCGCGTCATTACTATTTATGTAGCTACAAAACTTTAAGTCAACTGAAACTATGTATTAGTTCAACATTTGTGTTATACGAGTCATAACTCATATCAAGTCAACCTTTCAGGATCTTTACCATTTTATATAGTATCAAACAGTATAAGACATTTTTATCAAGTTTCTACTTTATCCTACAGTCAACTGTTTCATATCATAACACCACTGTTCTTTACATATCAAGCAAATTCTAAACATCTTTGTGATAAAATCTAATAAATGTTAGCAGATTTATAGATCTGTACACAGAGAGTAATCTACACTAAGTGATGTATCAATGAGAAACGTTGTTACATTCTTTTTTCTACTGTTCTGTATCTTCCATCATTCCTATTTCAGCATCAAAGAGTGATTGTTTGTACCCCATGTTATGTGTGGATTTTGTGATAGTTGGAGTAGTTCAAATATTTACTATTTCTGAGTGTGTTGAGCATGAACGAGTGAGAGAAAAGTGAGAGTGAAAAAATGTGTTCGGATGAGCGTGGATGATCATGTGGGCATGTGAGCATTACTTAACATTACTTGCATTACTTAACAATCAGTACTTTCCAATCAATTTCTTTGATCCAACATTAGACTTAAGTTCCCTTTCTCTATGCTCCAGTAGTGGAATATAGATCAGTATCAGTAAAGTAGTATCATGTATCATGTGTGTGCGATGAACGCTAAACTCGTTCATTGCACACTCACAGACACAACACACACACACACACACACCAGGTGTCTGTGTGAGTCCAGGTGAGTTGTCCACTCAGCCACCAGGGCGCTGGTGACTGAGTGGACAAGGGCACTGGTGGCCGAGTGGACAGCATGCTGTGTTCGTAGTCCTGTGGTCCGGGGATTGATTCCCAACGCCAGCAGAAACAAAAGGGGAAGAGTTTCTTTCACTATGAGGCTCCTGTTATCTAGCAGTAAATAGGTACCTGGGAGTTAGATAGCTGTTACGGGCTGCTTCCTGAAGGTGTGTGTGTGGGGGGAAGGGGACAAGTTAGTTACTAGTTAGTAACAGTTGAGAGGCGGGCTGAAAGAGCAGAGCTCAAGACCCACAAGCACAACTAGGTGAATACAACTAGTTGAATACACACACACACACACACACACACACACACACACACACACACACACACACACTACCCGTCACACTTGTTCTCACTGATCACTTTCACCACACTCTGAAATTAAGTTAATAAGAGTCAATAAGGCAATGGAATAATTTGAAAATGCAATGTCCTTTACTACATCTAAAATATGATGATTTAAATTAAAATGACTATGACAAAGCTTCATTTCGACCAAAAATATAAGAAGCCCACTTTAACAGTTTTATTTTCCCCCTTGCTGAGAGAGAGCAACTCAGGTCATGTCAAACAGTCATGGTGGTGGTGGACCATTACTTCTTCCAATTACTCATATAGGGTGTGGGGTGGGATACATACTTTCGCTCTCTTTTACCACTAGGACTTTAATAATTATGTAATTCATATGATGAAATTTATTCATATTTTATGCATCTATTTACTTGATCTGGGAAAAAGCATGATCGATAACTATGTGACCAGATAAAGTGTGTTTTGACTGAGGCCTTGATATCGAGTATTGTAAAAGACAGCAGCGGCGGTATGGCAGCGGTGGGTGGGGGTGGGTGGATGAAGGTATGGTTGGGCGGGTGTACGGGTGGGGAGCAGATGGGGTGGTGGGAAGGTAGTTGGGAGTAACCCTCGAGGTGGTAGAGGTGAATGTATTATCTGGTGAAGTAAGTAAGTAATTATCAAAAGAAGGCACCAAACCAGGAAGGTTATGTAGCACCATCAAATACGCAAAATAATCAGAGGGCGCTAAATATCACCAAGGATGCCAATACGAGAACAAAAACGCTTAAGGCGAACGATATCAAAAGTATCCGAGTCACCAAGAATTCTATCGAGGGACAGGTGACCGCGAGGGGCGGTCGGAAAGCTAGACACACGCTCGTCCTGGAAGTCAGGACATTCAAGAAGGACATGCACGACCGTAAGAGGGACAATGCAACTATAGAACAATAAGGGGCAGGGCGGCGCTCCATCAAGTGACCATGGGTTAAGCGAGTATGGCCAATACGCAACCTCGCCAGAGCTGTTTCCCACCTCCGGTTACGGTGGAAGGAGGACGGCCACGAGGAAACACAACATTTAAGAGTGCGTAGCTTGTTACCAGTAACAGACAACCAAGAAGCCTGCCAACGGGTAAGGACTGAGGAATGGATAACCGGGTAAAAGTCGGAATACGGAATGCCTTTACGAGAGATGGGACAAGAGCGGACAGCTTCCTTGGCGGCAGCATCCGCACGCTCATTTAAAGACACACCAATATGGCTGGGAACCCAACAAAACTCAACCGACTTAAATTTACTGTGAACGAGAAACAGCCAATGCTGGATCTCGACAACTACTGGATGAACCGGATTAAATTACCCGAGAGCCATGAGGGCACTACGAGAGTCAACAACAACTACAAAGGAAGACTGACAACGAGAAAGCAGGAGACGAAGAGCATAGAGAATAGCATAAAGTTCCGCTGTAAAGATGCTAGTCTCCGGAGGCAAGCGACACATATAAGTGCGATCAGGAAAAACAACAGAGTAGCCAACACCGTCCGCTGACTTAGACCCATCGGTGAAGACAGAAACGGAGCGGGAGTGAGAAGAAAAGCGCTCGAGGAAAAGGCATTTTAGAACCGTAGGAGGGGTAAAAGCTTTAGTGATACGGGTCAAGGATGTACAAAACCGCGGAAGAGGGACCCTCCACGGGGACAAAGAAGGAACAACACGAGGAGAAACATCAGAAATACGAACGGAAAGAGAATCCTGTAGGCGAGATAACCGGACAGAAAGAGGGAGGTGGTGAAGAGGAACAGGAACCGCAGGAGGGGTAAAAGTTAAAGCACGACAGAGGCGAGAGGAAGGATGTTGCAAGGACCGCGCAAGATAGCGAAGACAGTAGCGATCACGGCGGTGCTGGAGAGACAGGAAGCCAGTGTCAACATACAAGCTAAGGATGGGAGTCGAACGAAAGGCACCAGAATTGAGGCGCAACCCAGTATGGTGCAAAGCATCAAGACGGCGAAGAGTAGGAGAAGCAGGCGAGTAAGCAGGGCAACCATAATCGAGCTTAGACAGGACGAGAGAGGAATGTAAAGCAAGGAGAGTGCGCCTATCTGCCCCCCAAGAAGTATGGGACAAGACCCGAAGGAGGGTAAGGGCCTTAGAGCACTCAACACGGAGGTAAGAGATATGGGGAGACCAAGACAAACGAGTGTCAAGGAATAACCCCAAAAGCTTCGTGGAATCTTTGTATTCAAGGGGATGACCATAAAGTGACAAAGAGGGACGAAGAACAACCCGTTTCCGCGTAAGTCATGGCACAAGTCTTAGAAGTAGAGAACTTTAAGCCATGATCTGTGGCCCAAGACGACACGACATCAATTGCAAGTTGAAGCCGGCGTTGAAGGAGAGGCAAATCATCACCCTGACAACAAAGGGTAAGATCATCGACATAGAGAGCGGAGAAGACACCAGAAGGAAGAGAGGAAAGAAGACCATTGAGGGCAACCAGAAAAAGAGTAGTGCTGAGAACACTACCCTGGGGCACACCTTCGTATTGCTGAAAAGAGGGAGAGAGAGCGGTACCAAGGTGCACCCGAAAGGAACGACGAGAGAGGAAGCTGCGGAGAAAGAGAGGGAGACGACCACGAAGGCCAAAAGAATGAAGTTGAGATAGGATATGATAACGCCAAGTGGTGTCGTAAGCCTTTTCCAGGTCAAAAAGAACGGCAAGAACGGAGGTCTTCGCAGCAAAAGCAGTACGAATATAGATCTCCAAGTTCACCAGGACATCTGTCGTGCTGCGGCACTTGCGGAAACCAAATTGAGAAGGGGAGAGGAGGTGATGGTGTTCCAGGAACCACATCAGACGAACGTTAACCATACGTTCAAATAGTTTGCAGACACAACTTGTGAGAGCAATAGGGCGAAAGTCCTTAGGGGAAGTACCCAGAGACCCGGGTTTGCGTACAGGGAGGACAACGGCATCGAGCCAGTCCTCAGGGACTGACGACGACTCCCAGATCCGATTATACAGACTCAGTAAATACTGAGACGTGCTCGGAGGGAGATGGCGAAGCATCTCATAATGGATACCATCGGAGCCCGCCGCCGTAGAACCGCAGAGGGCCAGGGCAGAACGAAGTTCAGAGAGAGAGAAGGGATCATTATAGGGAAGCTGAAGATGAGTGCAGAAATCTAAAGGACGAGACTCAAGGACAGGTTTACGAAGAAGGAAAGATTGGGGAAGATGAAGACCAGAGCTAACAGAAGAAAAGTGGGAACCCAGTTCGGAAGCGACCTGCAACGGGTCCGCCACAAGAGTATCATGGAGGTGAAAGACCGGTGAAACATCGGGAACGAACTTATCCGCTATCTTGCGGATACGCTTCCAGATCTGGGCCAGAGGGGTTTCGGACGTAATTGTTGAGACATAAGATGCCCAACATTCACGTTTAGCCGTACGGATGGCCCTACGGGCCACCGCACTCGCTTTCCGAAAGAAAAGAAAAGAATCGGACGTCTGCCTACGGCGGTGCCTCTTCCAGGCTGCACGCTTACAGCGGACAGCCCGAGCACAGTCCGCATTCCACCAGGGAACGCACTTCCGCGGACCCCGAGAGGAAGAGCGAGGAATAGAGCGGAGGGCAGCGTTGAAGACAGTGTCATGAAAAAGGAGGAGAGCGCGAGAGAGAGGCAGAAGGGAGAGGTCAGAGAGAGCAGCACTGAGGGTAAATAGGGTCCAGTCTGCCTTAGCAAACAGCCACCTAGGGAAAGAGAGGGAAGGGCGAAAAGAGAAAAAGGAAACAAGGATGGGGAAATGATCACTTCCATGGAAGTCATCAAGAACCTGCCACGTGAAATCTAAGTAAAGAGAAGAAGAGCAGAGAGAAAGATCAAGACAAGAAAGGGTGCGAGTCCGAGAGTCCAAATGAGTGGGCTCACCAGAATTCAGAAGATACAGGGAAGAAGAGAGGAGAAACGGCTCAAGGAGGCGACCCCGGGTATTCGTCAGAACGTCACCCCAAAGGGAATGACGACAATTGAAGTCACCCAGCAGGAGCACAGGCTCCGGCAAGGAGTCTAGGAGGTGTTTCAAATCAGTAAGAGAGAGCGGGACACTCGGGGGGAGATAAATGGAACAAACTGTGTACCATTTCCCCACAAAGATACGAGCAGCAGAACAATGGAGAGGCGAAGGAAAAAGTAAAGGAACAAAGGGAACATCAGCACGAATCAAGAGAGCAGAAGAATTAGAAGCCCCAGCAATGGCTGGGGGGGAGGGGGGGGGAGAGAAAGGAATAGCCACGAAAACGACCAGGACGAGCACCAAGCATTGGCTCCTGGAGACAGACACAAAGGGGCGAAAAACCGCGAAATCAGAAGTTGGAGTTCGAGGAAATTGGCGTAATAACCTCGAACGTTCCATTGAAGAATGGACAACGACGAGAAGAGAAAGGACAAAACCAGAGAACAAGGAAGAAACCAAGGCGAAAGAGCAACAGAGCACGTTAAAGAATATCAGGGTCGGGATCAGGGTCAGCAAAGTCAGGGTTAGGGGGCATGGGTAAACTGAGCAAAGACGGAGGGAAGGAAACGGGAGAACAGATCAGAGGTGGGCGGGCGGGGTCCGGAGGAGGAGGAGGAGGAGGAAGAGGAGGAGACAACGGAGAGGAGCAGTCAAGGACAGCAGCAGGAAGAGGGGGAGTAGAAAGAGGGGAGCGCACCCCAGCAAGAGCAGCAACCGAAAGGGAAGCAGGAGCCAAAGAAACCTCCATAGCTGGAACAGGGGGCGCAATCACTGAAACGGGAGGGGAAGGAGCAACAGAACCAGACGTAGGAGCTGAGGAAGAAAGCGAAGCCTTCTTACCCGCCGGGGAAGAGGAAGGAGAGGAGCCAGGCTTACGCTTCTGACTTAAAGAGACCGGTGTCCCAGCAACTACATACCGGGCAACGGATTCCAGTGTCTCAATAGGAGAAGCCGAACGAGAGCACACACGACGGCCGCTAGGAGAGCGATGGACATCCGCCCGCACCGACAGGCGGTGGGGAGAGCCGATAGATGGAGGAAGAGGATGGGAAGGAGGATCGGAGGGGGACGAGGAAGAAGACACAGGAGACACGACAGACCGGGTAGAAGGAAGGGGAACCCCGGACAGAGGACCAGGAGGAGGATCCTTCGGGAGAGAACCCAAAGGAACAGAGGAGGGGGCAGTGGGTGCATTAGGGTCCAAGGCCCGGAAACGGTTGCGAGTCTGAGGAAAGCGGGAAGGACGAGGAGAGGAAGAGCGCAACACGCGAGCATAAGAGATATTAGCATAAGGCGGGAGCCGGCGAACCTGGCGTCTTGCCTCAGGAAAAGATAAACGCTCCCGGTGCTTCAAGTTGAGGACGGCTGCCTCAAGCTTGTAATGGACACACGCACGGGAGAAAGTAGGATGGGCCTCACCGCAGTTGAGGCAACGAGCCTGGGGATAAGTGCACTCCGACAGAGTGACCTTCGCCACCACACAAAGGACAGAGAGAGACAGTCCCGGAGCAGCGGAGGGCACCATACCCAAACCGCCAGCACTTGTTGCAGAGCCGAGGAGAAGGAATGTACTCCTGGACAGAGCACCTGGCACCAGCAAGAATGACAGAGGGTGGAAGGGTCCTACCATCAAAGGTAAGCTTCACAACCCGGAGGGGTTGACGGCGACTACCACGAGGGGGACGAGTAAACGTGTCCACCTGGAGAATAGAATGGCCCTGGGCAGCAAGGATATGCCGAATATCGTCGTGGCAGTCGCGCAGGTCCCGAACACCGGTCGCAACATGGGGCGGGAGCAAAATAGTGCCAACACTGGCATTCAACTGAGCGTTCTTCGAGACCCGAACAGGGGTCTCGCCAAGGCATGATAAGGCAGCCAAGCGGGAAACAGCATCCTGAGAAGGAGCAGCAACGACACGTGTACCGAGACGAGTGGGGTTGAAAGTAATGGAGGCATCCACGGAATCAACGAGATGTCGATGGAGGGAGAAATCGTCAGGAGGCGCAGAATCAAGAGGGAGGAGATCAAAATATTTGGCCCACGAAGCGGGACCAAACAAGGCTTGATAGGTAGCAGAACTGGAAGGAATCGAGCGAGGACGGCGGTGAGAACCCCCAGAGAGAGAGGGGTTAAAAGGCGCAGTAGTTACAACTAGAGAAGGAGCCGCGCCAGGGGACGAGGTAGTCACCACTGGGGGCCTGGGGCTCGACCCAACCACAGAGGAGGGAGGGGAGCCAGGGGAAGGAGTCAGAGAGGCCAAAGGAGGAGCAAGGTCGGGGCCCAATGCAGCGGAGGCTACAGAGCCCGGTCTTCCAATACGGACCGACTCGGGGCTTGGTCGCCCACCCCACGAGCCTGAGAAGGTACACCAGAAGCAGCCGAATCAGGGGTTATCATCATGACGAAAAGAAGAATTCATTCACGAATGTGCCCCCACACCCACCATGGAGCCACAATTAGAGGCAGGACACCCAACAAGAAGCTATCGCCGATCTTGCCGGGGCCTCCTAGGGGTGCGTCGTGAGAAAACGCCCCACAAACGCCACCTTAAGAAACCGACAGTCCGTCGAGATCGGGTTCAGTGACGAAAGGGGGATTGACAATAAAAGGTTCCCCTCGCTCTCTACGTCGGGTACTACAGTTCTACGGGTGCAAGAGTATGCCTCCTCAAGCACCCGGGGGCGTCAAAATAGAAGAAGTCCAAGGGAAGAACCAGAACGAGCAAAAGGTCGGCAGGAAACGGCAAGCAGATAGGAGAAGAGAGGAGAGAAAAACGAAACAGAAGGAAAAGGAAAAGATGCCCAGCATAATTGGAGAGGACAGCAGCAGGAGCACAAGGCTAGAAAAGGACAGAGGACTGTCCCAAGGAGCATCACACTCCGGCAGCCGTCCACTAAGCCCCACACGGCGACAACGAGCTGAGCGGGGAGGGGGATTATCTGGTGAAATACTAGTGGTTAGTAGTGGTGGTAGTGACTAGGGGTGATGGACGAGTGAGATGGCAGGCTCCAGTAAGTGAAATATGTATTTTGATCTCTCTCCCTTATTTATTTACTACAACACTATTTAGGCTACCTAAAGACATATAATGATAGATATACTACTATCTCAATTTCACTATTACTAACTACTAATACTCACTAACCATCTTTCAATCGTATCTATTTTAATGTAATGTTAATGCTCTAATTTTCCATTTACTATTTCTTTTGTTATTTCTCTTATCTTTACCCTATATGTTATATATATATCGTGAAACATCCTACCTGAAAGGAAGCTCCTACCTGCTATAAAATCTACTTTCACTAAGCGATACTTTATGAAAGTAGATCTATTGATACTTGTATGTAATATTCTGATTGTTTCCCTTTTTACTTTACTCACTTGCAACTTTCTATTTTTAGTTCTTGCTACTTTGCAACATCTTACACTCTCCTTGCTATGCAACTTTGCAATAATATCACATTTGCACTATTATAACCTACCAACATGCGCCTCTTGCACGATCATGACCACATAACATGGAAAGCCAACATGGAGCAGACGGTTGTAGGCGTCGTTTACCCTACTGGCCATAACCAGGTTGGAACCTGCAAAAGCTGCCCAACTCCTGGTTTGGTAAATTGAGTACTGAATTAAATACCGAGCAATTTTGAGGATATTGATCCAGACAGCCAGTCCGAGACAGCATCAGATAAAAAGATATGCCGCCTAAACACTTCTGTTTTACCGTCGAAATCAAACCCCGGGACTTTTCGGGGTTTGACCTGACTTATTACTCAGTAAAATGAAATGGAGTAAATTAAAAAAACAAAAAGATTAAAAAAAAGGTAACACAGATGCGGTTGTTAAGACGGACAGACACCTGTAGGACAGGCTGACTGAAGGCCGCCCAGCCTACCTGCCTACCTACCTGCCTGCCAGGTTGAGAACCGAGGAAGAGAGACGTACCAGTCAAGGAAGATGGCGGGCAGCAGACCCCGGGAGCTCCGCCGCTCGTAGTGCAAGACTGTTGCAGCTGCAGAGTACATACACAACAACTAATTATATTATAGGAATATGTTAGCTTTAATCAATTATATAAACTCCCATGATTGATTTAATGGTGCTTCCTGACTCCCATGGTGGGTCTAATGGTACCTCCTGACTCCCATGGTGGGTCTAATGATACCTCCTAACTCCCATGGTGTGTCTAATTGTACCTCCTGACTCCAATGGGGGTCTAATGGTACCTCCGGACTCCCATGGTGGGTCTAATGGTACCTCCGGACTCCCATGGTGGGTCTAATGGTACCTCCGGACTCCCATGGTGGGTCTAATGGTACCTCCGGACTCCCATGGTGGGTCTAATGGTACCTCCGGACTCCCATGGTGGGTCTAATGGTACCTCCGGACTCCCATGGTGGGTCTAATGGTACCTCCGGACTCCCATGGTGGGTCTAATGGTACCTCCGGACTCCCATGGTGGGTCTAATGGTACCTCCGGACTCCCATGGTGGGTCTAATGGTACCTCCGGACTCCCATGGTGGGTCTAATGGTACCTCATGACTCCCATGGTGGGTATAATGGTACCTCATGACTTTCATGGTGGGCCTAATGGTACCTCATGACTCCCATGGTGAGTCTAAGTACCCTCCAGGCTCCCAGGGTGGGTCCAAGGGTACCGACTTCCAGGGTGGGTAAGGTACTATCCTGCCTCCCATGCTGAGGCTCAGGGTACATTACCGACTTCTAATGTGGGTCCCAGGGTATCCCCCTGACTCCCAGGGTGTGTGGGGGATCCAGGGGTATTCTCCCGTACTCCCAGGGTGGGGCTCTGAGTACACTTAACCTTTAATTATCACCGATTTGTAACATCAATAAGTTATAACTTTCTAATTGGCTGGTGTTACCATTATGATGTTAAATGCAATTCTGAATGTGTGTTGAAAGTACCTGGTCGATGTGAGAACCGCAGACGACCAGAGGCACACAGACGCACCCGCCGCCTCCTGCAGCAGCCCCGACGAGTCCTCCTCTTCCTACTACAACAGAAATAATAGGAATCAAAAAGTTTTCATCACTTAGCATTTTATATTAAGCTGAATCAAAATGCTTTCATCGCTTTTAACTTAATGAACAATTTTTAAGTTATTCTCAACGATATAGTCAATTTATCATTCAGTTTTTGGTCTAGAAGCTGTCTCGTCTTGCTCTTATTGCAACACACCTCTTGTTAGAAGTTCATAGGAGATCAAGATATGGAAACATCACAGGGAAAATAAAAATCACCACTAAACGTGTTCAAAAATATATATGTAAAGAAGGAGAAAGAAACAAGAGAGGTTGATGGATGACACAGGCAGTACAGGAAGCTCTACCAACTAAACATACTCTTTAGACAAGGGATCAATCCACAAAGGACAACGTAGATTAGGAGATATACAGAAAAGCATTATATTCTCCGTAAGGCATTATTGCAGTCTCCGTGGTGTAGTGGTAAGACACTCGCCTGGCGTTCCGCGAGCGCTATGTCATGGGTTCGTATCCTGGCCGGGGAGGATTTACTGGGCGCAATTCCTTAACTGTAGCCTCTGTTTAACGCAACAGTAAAATGTGTACTTGGATGAAAAAACGATTCTTCGCGGCAGGGGATCGTATTCCAGGGACCATAGGATTAAGGACTTGCCCAAAACGCTACGCGTACTAGTGGCTGTACAAGAATGTAACAACTCTTGTATATATCTCAAAACAAAAAAAAAAAAAAAAAATAAAAATTCAGTCACCCACAATCAGGTCAGCCACAATAAACTACAAAAGAAAACTTGTTCAAAACATGAAAACGACCCAAGGTGTTCTTATGCCTATATCAGAAGTAATATCAAGACAGAAGACTTGGTAGACCCTTAAAGATGAGACCAAGTTATAATGGACGTAAAGGGCAGGAAACAATCAAACACTCAAACAACATGCCAATACCCACATCAATGTTTGAAGGAGGCGACGAGAACGAATTAAGGGATGTCCCCATGACGTGTGATATAATCAGGAAGAACCTCGAGAAACCTAAAAATTCAACAGCCGCAGGTGTGGAGGGAATTCAAATCAGTCATAAATGAACTGGCGGATGAACTGTGTCTATCACTGAAACTTCTTTCCAGAACGTCTCTGGACCACGGGATAGTTTCTCTAGATTGGAAATATGCAAATGTCACACCTATTTTCAAAAAGGCAGAAAGAGTTTAGTGGAAAACTACCGTAAGATCACCTTTACTTCGAATATTTTCAGGCTCAAATATCCCAAGTGAAGGAATCATTCACCATCTCGGTGAACGAGCTGGTCAAATCAATGCAACAGGGCTGTGTAAAAAGATAAATCCTGCCTTACAAACCTTCTCATATTTATTGAAACGGTAGCCAGCTATTCAGAAAAAATGGATTTCCAATTGATGTAATATTCATAGACTAAAACTAGATTTTGCTAAGGTATCAGGTAAAAGGCAGGTAAGGAAATTACAAGCGCATGGAATTAATAGTAAAATAACGTTGCTGAAGATATCTTCTTTAGAGAGATATTGCAGAATTAAAAGTGTCTGAGGAAACCGATCAGCAAGAGTGCATACTAGGAACAGCAATAGTTGGTAGCATGAAGATAATAGCCGTCACTTACACTCTCCCATCAAACAGTAGGTCTAGGGGTTGGGGGGGGGGGGAATGTGATAAAGCAGTTATTCTTGGTAAAATATAATGAATAAAGCAGACTTAATAGAAAGGAGACTGAGATTCTAATACTTGGGGATTTCACATACACTTTCAATTACATATAAATAGACTGGACATATAAGGACACCTAACGAGGGTGATGATACATGAAGAACAAAACTGGTTGACACAGCAACCAGCAGTTAGAGGAACAACATATTACAGAACCAACTGGATTAAGGTGAGAAGACTCACCTTCAAGAAGGCAAATTTCGAATAGAGTATGAGATGCTCCGTGCAGCTACCGACCACTGCCTTGACGGCCTTTAGTGCATAATCCTGGAAACACAAACCGAAACTGTCTCTATTTTCTGCTTGTTACAACTTGTAATAAAGTTGTTACATCTTGGCTTAACGTGTTTATGACGTATTAGAACGTTGTTACAACTTCCTATATTGGTTCTTATAACTGGTTAGGATGTGTTAAAACTTGTTCGAACGTTGTACCAACGTCGTAGTTTCGGTGTGTGTTTGGCGGGCGTTAATGGAGCTAAATATATATAATGGTTTAAAATATATAAATAATATATATCCTACACCGGGAGCCGGTCGGCCGAGCGGACAGCACGCTGGACTTGTGATCCTGTGGTCCTGGGTTCGATCCCAGGCGCCGGCGAGAAACATTGGGCAGAGTTTCTTTCACCCTATGCCCCTGTTACCTAGCAGTAAAATAGGTACCTGGGTGTTAGTCAGCTGTCACGGGCTGCTTTCTGGGGGTGGAGGCCTGGTCCTGGGGACACAAAGCCCCGAAATCATCTCAAGATAACCTCAAGATACACCCTCAAGGTCGAATTACTGACCCCGCCCAGGAGGCAACCCCACAACAAGCTGACTAACTCCTGAGTAACTACTTACTGCTAGGTGAACAGAGGCATTAGGTGATAGGAATTCGCCCAAACATTTCTGTCCCGCCCGGGATTACAAGATTACAGACGTGTGGATTGCAGCAGGTGAGGAACTTTCTGAGGGAAGTCCAATGAGGAGAAAACAGAGGGAAGACAGCAAATGAGTTTATGGAATTCATTGTTTAAAAAATGTGCAGATGCAGCAGAACTGGACATCCTACTCAAGAGGGAGATGGACGGGAAAATTAAATCAAACCTCTGGTTCCATACGCAATGCAGAGAAGTAAAACAAGGACCAAAAAAGTATGAAAAAAGTACAGTAAAATACAAACAGAAAAAAAAGAGGGTCACTCAAAGGACCCAGAAATGAATTCACCCGAGTCGGATAGAAAGCTGAGAGGCAATTTGTAAATGACATTGCTATGAAAGCTAAGGACCAATCCCAACTGTTCTATAGCCATATAAGTAGGAAGTAAACAGAGCTCATGTAATCAGCAAGAAGCGATTAAAGGGAATTCTCAGGAAAAACGGCGTGAGTGAGGAACTCAACACAAAATTTCAGGAGTTCTTACAAAAGAAGCAACATGGAGACCAGAGTTGAGAAATGAATGGCCAGAGGAAATACTGGGTGACAATAGTACTCGTTTTAGGGCCAGCTTTACGGGCTCACCATAGTCCGTGCTACCTGGAACTTTTTGTTCTGAGTAGCTGAATGTAAAAGAACAATTGGGCCAGCTAATAACAAACACCTGGAGTAATATAAATAACAGTCTCAATAGGACACAATATCCTCAGGCTACTGATTGAGGCTGCTAAAGTGTTATATCACCTACAAACTAAAATTGTCAATAAAACATTTGACATTGAAAATCTTTCAATATTCAAACACAAAAGTACTCCCAATAATAAAAGAAAAAGACAGACAAGAGGCACTAAATTACAGACCAGTATTCCATGTCTTATTGGGAAAAGTAAACACGTTGAGAATTACTGAAACAAAGAGAGGATAAAGTGTCATCCACACGTCCCTGGAAATAAACATTCCATTGATCTGGGCTCTAAGAGACTCGAACCGTGGACCCCTAGCGTGAGGTCCACAGTTCGAGGTCCACAGTTCGAGGTCCACAGTTCGAAGTCCACAGTTCGAGGTCCACAGTTCGAGGTCCACAGTTCGAGGTCCACAGTTCGAGGTCCACAGTTCGAGGTCCACAGTTCGAGGTCCACAGTTCGAGGTCCACAGTTCGAGGTCCACAGTTCGAGGTCCACAGTTCGAGGTCCACAGTTCGAGGTCCACAGTTCGAGGTCCACAGTTCGAGGTCCACAGTTCGAGGTCCACAGTTCGAGGTCCACAGTTCGAGGTCCACAGTTCGAGGTCCACAGTTCGAGGTCCACAGTTCGAGGTCCACAGTTCGAGGTCCACAGTTCGAGGTCCACAGTTCGAGGTCCACAGTTCGAGGTCCACAGTTCGAGGTCCACAGTTCGAGGTCCACAGTTCGAGGTCCACAGTTCGAGGTCCACAGTTCGAGGTCCACAGTTCGAGGTCCACAGTTCGAGCCCCTAAAGTGCAGGTGAATGGAAGGAGAGGATAACCTTTGTAACAAAAGGGAAACATGAATTTACAAGGGAAACGTCGTGCATGACAAACTTGATCGAGTTCTTTGACAAGTTACAGAGATAAGACAGGAAAAACAAAGCTTGGCAGACTATTTTCCTAGCTTGTCAAAAAGCATTTGACACTGTTCGTCATGAAAGGCAAGATGGAGAAGCAAGTGAAGATAACTTTGAAGACACTGAAGAGTGTAAGAGACTGCACGAGGACAGAAAACAATGAGCCACAGTCAGAAACAAGGTTTGGAGTCGGAGGAATGTAACAGATGGAGGTGCCGTCGGGTCCGTCCTAGGATCACTACTGATCCCAATACTTGTGAATGAATGAATGTTTGCAGTCAACGCAAAGCTAATCTGGTATGTAAAAACAGAGGAGGAATGAAGAAAGTTACAAAATAACCTTGACAGACTCCGGGAGTAGAAAACAAGTGGTTCTTAGAATACAATTCCAACAAGTGTAAGATAATATGATGGAAAATTGTGAAAGGAGACCAGAAGGCATTTACACCAAAGCGAGGAAGGCAGCTGCGGGAATCAGAGAAATCAAAAGGTCTTCGGTGTGAGAGAGACACTCATTAATAGGGCAACATTTGCAATATATTCGAACCTCGTTTAAAAATCTAAATCAGGGTTTCTTCAAGGCGATCTACACAGCCATTTATAGAACAATACTGGAAAATGAAGTACCAGGCTGGAATCTGTATCTTGAGAAGGATAAATACAAAATATATAAAGCACAAAGGTTTGCAACAAGATTAGTGACTGAGCTGAGAAAGTTAAGCTATGAGGATATGTTAATGGAACTTGATATCACAGCTCTAGAGGATAAAGGAAACAGAGGAGATAGAATCACAGCATACAAGATACTGAGGGAAATATAAAGGGGTGGACAAGGACAGCCTTTTTAAACTGGGGGAAAGTAAGACAGGAGCATAAATGTGGAAGCCGGAAACTCAACTGAACCGCAGAAATGTAAAGAAATGCCCGTACCTTGTACGGGTGGTCAACAAGTGGAATGAACTGAAAGAAAAAGTTGTGGAAACCTCCTCCCTCCACAACGTTAAGGCCAGGTCGACAAAGAATTCGAACGTTAGAGTAGTTAAATTGTAAGGCAACTGGAACAAGGCTAGCAGGCGGGGCATAAAGAGCTAGTAATAACCAGGAGGCAGATTCGCGAAACCGTTACGACAGCACTTACGAACCTGAACACCTTTTGTCAATCTTAGGCGACTTTGTTTACAATTATTAAACACTTGAGATGCGAAGCACGAGGAGGCTGTTTATAACAATAACAGTTCATTGGGAAGTTTTCATGCTTGTAAACTGTTTAATAAATGTAACCAAAGCCGTCAAAGATTGAGGAAAGATGTACACGTTCGTAAGTACTTGCGTAACTGCTTCGTGAATCTGGCCCCTGGACCCACACATCAAACAGGTTACGCTGGAAGGCGCCCGGAGATTCCAGACAACACGGGGTCCGACTATCCCATGAGCAGTTTAATCAATTTCTAAAGTATCCCCTGAACGGATAAAATACAATAATGTTTTGTAGATTTCCCCAGTGGAGCGGGAGCCTGATGCCTACCCGTTCATACGGAACACCAGCCAGCCCATCCTCTCCAAATGCCACAACGTCACAGAGATGATGCACTAGATGGCCCGAACCTAGCCTAAAAGATGGACTCACTCATAGAAAACGTAACAGTCCCTTAATGTAGCGAGCCGGAATGATTTATAGTACATTATATTTTGACGTAAGAGATTTATGTCAAAATACAATGTATTATTCGAGTGGATGGAAAGCACCAGGACCTTCCTGTGTTAGCATGAGATGCTGGAGGACCTTCCTGTGTTAGCATGTGGTGCTGGAGGACCTTCCTGTGTTAGTATGTGGTGCTGGAGGACCTTCCTGTGTTAGTATGTGGTGCTGGAGGACCTTCCTGTGTTAGTATGTGGTGCTGGATTAGTATGTGGTGCTGGAGGACCTTCCTGTGTTATGCTGAGTCCACAGCTACTTGAAAGGTCAGTCTGCAATATTTATGGAATATTATTGCCCTTCAATTGAAATTAAAGTTAGTAAATGTGAAAATAATAAAGACCTTGATCCGATACCTAATTGAATCTTTTTTACTTTCTTGCTTCTCTTTTCCTACTATTATGTTTTGCCTTTTTGTGCTTGTCATTCTTCAGTAATTCTTAGTATAAAAGATGAACGCTGAAACTCCAGTTTTTCCACGAAGTAAAGCTTCAACAAAGATAATAATTGGTTAAAGTTTCCTGTCTTATTTGGTCTGTGAAGCTGACTGACTCCAGCCCCAAGACTGGCTCGACAAGTGACTCCAGCCCCAAGACTGGCTCGACAAGTGACTCCAGCCCCAAGACTGGCTCGATAAGTGACTCCAGCCCCAAGACTGGCTCGACAAGTGACTCCAGCCCCAAGACTGGCTCGACAAGTGACTCCAGCCCCAAGACTGGCTCGACAAGTGACTCCAGCCCCAAGACTGGCTCGACAAGTGACTCCAGCCCCAAGACTGGCTCGACAAGTGACTCCAGCCCCAAGACTGGCTCGACAAGTGACTCCAGCCCCAAGACTGGCTCGACAAGTGACTCCAGCCCCAAGACTGGCTCGACAAGTGACTCCAGCCCCAAGACTGGCTCGACAAGTGAACGATAACAATGCTGGAAGAAGACAAATATATTAAAAACACCTGCATATTTTCTCCTGTGTTTACTACAGTTTAAAGAAAACCACTTGTTTCTCAAGAAGATACACTTTGATACAAAGAGTTTGGTAGGTCACTGTTGTCAGGTGTACGTGAGGTGTAGCAGGTCACAATTACACTAGCTAGTCAGGTGTACGAGGCCGCGATGATACATATAAAAAACCCACAGGAAGATGAGGCAGAGGGAGGGGAAAACCACTTTGTCTTCATTTTAGGAAATACCGGGAGAGGTGGAGGGTTACCGGGCCGCTGCTAGCCACGGGGGAGAGGTGGACGTTGCCGGGGGGCTGCCAGCCACGGGGGAGAGGTGGACGTTGCCGGGGGGCTGCCAGCCACGGGGGAGAGGTGGGGGTTGCCGGGCGGCTGCCAGCCACGGGGGAGAGGTGGACGTTGCCGGGGGGCTGCCAGCCACGGGGGAGAGGTGGACGTTGCCGGGGGGCTGCCAGCCACGGGGGAGAGGTGGGGGGTTGCCGGGGGGCTGCCAGCCACAGGGGAGAGGGGGGGGGGGGGTGCCGGCCGCTGCCAGCCACGGGGGAGAGGTGGGGGTTGCGGGGCGGCTGCCAGCCACGGGGGAGAGGTGGGGGTTGCGGGGCGGCTGCCAGCCTGGCAACTATGACGCCTGTTCCATGGCCTGGGAAGATGACTCGCTCCTCTCTGACTGGTTCTGAATGATACACGAGCCACTGTGGGAAGAGGGAGGGGGGGGGGAGTGTAGGTGACGGAGGGTATAGTGACAGGGTGTAGCTGACGGAGGGTATAGCGACAGGGTGTAGCTGACGGAGGGTATAGTGACAGGGTGTAGCTGACGGAGGGTATAGTGACAGGGTGTAGATGACGGAGGGTATAGTGACAGAGGGTGTAGCTGACAGAGGGTATAGTGACAGAGGGTGTAGCTGACGGAGGGTATAGTGACAGAGGGTGTAGCTGACGGAGGGTATAGTGACAGAGTGTAGCTGACAGAGGGTATAGTGACAGAGGGTGTAGCTGACGGAGGGTATAGTGACAGGGTGTAGCTGACGGAGGGTATAGTGACAGAGGGTGTAGCTGACGGAGGGTATAGTGACAGGGTGTAGCTGACGGAGGGTATAGTGACAGGGTGTAGCTGACGGAGGGTATAGTGACAGGGGGTATGTAAGTAATTATCAAAAAGAAGGCACCAAACTGGGAAGGTTATGTAGCACCATCAAATGTGCGGGATAATCAGAGGGCGCTAAATATCACCAAGGACACCAATACGAGAACAGAAACGCATAAGGCGAACGATATCAAAAGTGTCCGAGTCACCAAGAATACTATCGAAAGACAAGCGACCGCGGGGGACGGTCGGAAAAGAAGACACACGCTCGTCCTGGAAGTCAGGACATTCAACAAGGATATGTACGACTGTAAGAGGGACAGTGCAATTAGGACAATAAGGAGCAGGGCGGCGCTCCATCAAGTGACCGTGAGTTAAGTGAGTATGGCCAATACGCAACCTCGCCAGAGCCGTTTCCCATCGCCGGTTACGGTGGCAGGAGGACGGCCACGAGGACACACAACCTTTAAGAGAACGTAGTTTGTTAACAGTAACAGACGACCAACAAGCCTGCCAACGGGTAAAGATGGAGGAATGAATAACCGGGTAAAAGTCGGAATATGGAATACCTTTACGAGAGATGGGACAAGAGCGGACAGCCTCCTTGGCGGCAGCATCCGCACGCTGATTTAAAGACACATCAATATGGCTGGGAACCCAACAAAACTCAACCGACTTAAATTTACTGTGAACAAGAAACAGCCAATGCTGGATCTCGACAACCACTGGATGAACCGGATTAAAGGACCCAAGAGCCATGAGGGCACTACGAGAGTCAACAACAACTACAAAGGAAGATTGACAAAGGAAACAGGAGACGAAGAGCACAGAGAATAGCATAAAGTTCCGCTGTAAAGATGCTAGTCTCCGGAGGTAAGCAACACATATAAGTGTGATCAGAAAAAAAAACGGAGTAGCCAACACCGTCCGCAGACTTACTCATCGGTGAAGACGGAGCGGGAGTGAGAAGAAAAGTGCTCAAGGAAAAGGCGTTTTAGAACCGAAGGAGGGGTAAAAGCTTTAGTGATGTGGGTCAAGGACGTACAAAACTGCGGAAGGGGGACTCTCTACGGGGGCAAAGAAGGAACAGCACGAGGAGAAATATGAGAAATACGAACGGAAAGAGAATCCTGTACGCGAGATAACCAGACAGAAAGAGGGAGGTGGTGAAGAGGAACAGGAACCGCAGTAGGGGTAAAAGTTAAAGCACGACAGAGGCGAGAGGAAGGATGTTGCAAGGATCGTGCAAGATAGCGAAGACTGTAGCGATCACGGCGGTCCTGGAGAGATAGGAAGCCAGTGTCAACATACAAGCTAAGGATGGGAGTCGAACGAAAGGCACCAGAACTGAGGCGCAACCCAGTATGGTGCAAAACATCAACACGGCAAAGAGTAGAAGGAGAAGCAGACGAGTAAGCAGGGCAACCATAATCGAGCTTAGACAGGACGAGAGAGGAATGTAAAGCAAGAAGAGTGCGCCTATCCGCTCCCCAAGAAGTATGGGACAATACCCGAAGGAGGGTAAGGGCCTTAGAGCACTCAACACGGTGGTAAGAGATATGGGGAGACCAAGACAAACGAGTGTCAAGGAATAATCTCAAAAGCTTCGCGGAATCTTTGTACTCAAGGGAATGACCATAAAGTGACAAAGAGGGACGAAGAACGACCCGTTTCCGCGTAAAAGTCATGGCACAAGTCTTAGTAGAAGAGAACTTGAAGCCATGATCGGTGGCCCAAGTTGAAGCCGGCGTTGAAGGAGAGGCGAATCGTCACCCTGACAACAAAGGGTAAGATCATCGACATAGAGAGCGGAGAAGACGCCCGAGCATAGTCTGCATTCCACCAGGGAACACACTTCCGTGGACCCCGAGAGGAAGAACGAGGAATAGAGCGGAGGGCAGCGTCGAAGACAGTGTCATGAAAAAGGAGGAGAGAGCGAGGGAGAGGCAGAAGGGAGAGGTCAGAGAGAGCAGCACTGAGGGTAAATAGGTTCCAGTCCGCTTTAGCAAACCGCCACCTAGGGAAGGAGAGGGCAGGACGAAAAGAGAAAAAGGTAACAAGGATGGGGGAAATGGTCACTGCCATGGAGGTCATCAAGAACCTGCCACGTGAAATCTAAGTATAGAGAAGAAGAGCAAAGAAAAAGATCAAGACAGGAAAGGGTGCGAGTCCGAGAATCCAAATGAGTGGGCTCACCAGAATTCAGAAGAGACAGGGATGAAGAGAGGATAAACGGCTCAAGAAGGCGACCCCGGGTATTCGTCAGAACATCACCCCAAAGGGAATGACGACAATTAAAATCACCCAGCAGGAGCACAGGCTCCGGCAAGGAGTCCAGGTGGTGTTTCAGATCAGGAAGAGAAAGCGGGACACTCGGGGGGAGATAAATGGAACAAACTGTGTACCATTTCCCCACAAAGATACGAGCAGCAGAACAATGGAGAGGCGAAGGAAAAAGTAAGGGAACAAAGGGAACATCAGAGCGAATCAAGAGAGCAGAAGAATGAGGAGCACCAGCAACAGCTGGGGGGGGGGGGGGGGGGGGGAAGAGAGAAAGGAATAGCCACGAAAACGACCAGGACGAGCACCAAGCATTGGCTCCTGGAGACAGACACAAAGGGGCGAAAAACCGCGAAATCAGAAGTTGGAGTTCGAGGAAATTAGCGTAATAACCTCGAACGTTCCTTTGAAGAATAGACATCGACGAGAAGAGAAAGGACAACAGAGAACAAGGAAGAAACAAAGGCGAAAGAGCAACACGGCACGTTAAAGAATATCAGGGTCAGAGGGTGTAGCTGACGGAGGGTATAGTGACAGGGTGTAGTTGACGGAGGGTATAGTGACAGGGTGTAGCTGACGGAGGGTATAGTGACAGGGTGTAGCTGACGGAGGGTATAGTGACAGGGTGTAGCTGACGGAGGGTATAGTGACAGGGTGTAGCTGACGGAGGGTATAGTGACAGGGTGTAGCTGACGGAGGGTATAGTGACAGGGTGTAGCTGACGGAGGGTATAGTGACAGGGTGTAGCTGACGGAGGGTATAGTGACAGGGTGTAGCTGACGGAGGGTATAGTGACAGGGTGTAGCTGACGGAGGGTATAGTGACAGGGTGTAGGTGACGGAGGGTATAGTGACAGGGTGTAGGTGACGGAGGGTATAGTGACGCGGTGTAGGTGACGGAGGGTATAGTGACGCGGTGTAGGTGACGGAGGGCATAGTGACAGGGTGTAGCTGACGGAGGGCATAGTGACAGGGTGTAGCTGACGGAGGGCATAGTGACAGGGTGTAGCTGACGGAGGGCATAGTGACAGGGTGTAGCTGACGGAGGGTATAGTGACAGGGTGTAGCTGACGGAGGGTATAGTGACAGGGTGTAGCTGACGGAGGGTATAGTGACAGGGTGTAGGTGACGGAGGGTATAGTGACAGGGTGTAGGTGACGGAGGGTATAGTGACAGGGTGTAGCTGACGGAGGGTATAGTGACAGGGTGTAGGTGACGGAGGGTATAGTGACAGGGTGTAGCTGACGGAGGGTATAGTGACAGGGTGTAGCTGACGGAGGGTATAGTGACAGGGTGTAGCTGACGGAGGGTATAGTGACAGGGTGTAGCTGACGGAAGGTATAGTGACGGTGTAGCTGACGGAGGGTATAGTGACAGGGTGTAGCTGACGGAGGGTATAGTGACAGGGTGTAGCTGACGGAGGGTATAGTGACAGGGTGTAGCTGACGGAGGGTATAGTGACAGGGTGTAGCTGACGGAGGGTATAGTGACAGGGTGTAGGTGACGGAGGGTATAGTGACAGAGGGTGTAGGTGACGGAGGGTATAGTGACAGGGAGTAGCTGACGGAGGGTATAGTGACAGGGTGTAGGTGACGGAGGGTATAGTGACAGGGTGTAGCTGACGGAGGGTATTGTGACAGGGTGTAGCTGACGGAGGGTATAGTGACAGGGTGTAGCTGATGGAGGGTATAGTGACAGGGTGTAGCTGACGGAGGGTATAGTGACAGGGTGTAGCTGACGGAGGGTATAG
>NC_091227.1:10881583-10914083 GCF_040958095.1 Procambarus clarkii
TGCAAGGTGTGCATGGCAACAGTGTACTGTAGTGCAAGGTGTGCATGGCAACAGTGTACTGTAGTGCTAGGTGTGCATGGCAACAGTGTACTGTAGTGCAAGGTGTGCATGGCAACAGTGTACTGTAGTGCAAGGTGTGCATGGCAACAGTGTACTGTAGTGCAAGGTGTGCATGGCAACAGTGTACTGTAGTGCAAGGTGTGCATGGCAACAGTGTACTGTAGTGCAAGGTGTGCATGGCAACAGTGTACTGTAGTGCTAGGTGTGCATGGCAACAGTGTACTGTAGTGCAAGGTGTGCATGGCAACAGTGTACTGTAGTGCAAGGTGTGCATGGCAACAGTGTACTGTAGTGCAAGGTGTGCATGGCAACAGTGTACTGTAGTGCAAGGTGTGCATGGCAACAGTGTACTGTAGTGCAAGGTGTGCATGGCAACAGTGTACTGTAGTGCAAGGTGTGCATGGCAACAGTGTACTGTAGTGCAAGGTGTGCATGGCAACAGTGTACTGTAGTGCAAGGTGTGCATGGCAACAGTGTACTGTAGTGCTAGGTGTGCATGGCAACAGTGTACTGTAGTGCTAGGTGTGCATGGCAACAGTGTACTGTAGTGCTAGGTGTGCATGGCAACAGTGTACTGTAGTGCAAGGTGTGCATGGCAACAGTGTACTGTAGTGCAAGGTGTGCATGGCAACAGTGTACTGTAGTGCAAGGTGTGCATGGCAACAGTGTACTGTAGTGCAAGGTGTGCATGGCAACAGTGTACTGTAGTGCTAGGTGTGCATGGCAACAGTGTACTGTAGTGCTAGGTGTGCATGGCAACAGTGTACTGTAGTGCTAGCTTCAGTTTTTTATATTATTATTAGCTTTGCCACAGACGTGGCCACATCCTCACAATGCTAACCAGCACATATACATATTCTTGTGTCCTCCATGGCCAGGGTGAGAGATGTGTTAAACATGCCTTAATGGCGGCGCATGGCAACAATTAAGGAGCTGTCGTCGTTTTTCATAAAAAAAAAATCCATCTGGGATCTTTATATTTACAACTTTATTATTATGCATATTAGGGTCCGGGTAGTATAGTCGTGTTCGCTCTCGACCCACACTCTGGAATCCCGGGTTCGAGTGCCGGGCGGGAATAAAGTGTTTGGGCGAGTTTCCTATCACTTAATCCTCAAGCACAGCCGCAATTAACAATACAACACTCTCCAAACAGCCAACTCGGTATACCAGTTTACACGTCACAATGTCACCTTCGGTCTACTTATGTATGACCACCACAAAGCTTTCGTGAAGACTGACCTGCCACCTGCCAGCTGGTGCCCCTAGGAACCATACACAAAGTGAATGGTTTCTAGCCAAGGTGTGCATGGCAACCTTGCACTACAGTGCACTGTTGCCATGCACACCTTGCACCACAGTGCACTGTTGCCATGCACACCTTGCACCACAGTGCACTGTTGCCATGCACACCTTGCACCACAGTGCACTGTTGCCATGCACACCTTGCACCACAGTACACTGTTGCCATGCACACCTTGCACCACAGTGCACTGTTGCCATGCACACCTTGCACCACAGTGCACTGTTGCCATGCACACCTTGCACCACAGTGCACTGTTGCCATGCACACCTTGCACCACAGTACACTGTTGCCATGCACACCTTGCACTACAGTGCACTGTTGCCATGCACACCTTGCACCACAGTGCACTGTTGCCATGCACACCTTGCACCACAGTGCACTGTTGCCATGCACACCTTGCACCACAGTGCACTGTTGCCATGCACACCTTGCACCACAGTGCACTGTTGCCATGCACACCTTGCACCACAGCTATCACTAGGATCATGCTAATAAATAATACACGAGTATAGGAATCAAATACTGACCAAAAAAGATTGCAAATCCTGGAATCTTTATTTATGAGAGAAAAGAAAAGACTCGCCTTAAATATGAAGAATAACTACTTTTGTCCTACCACTTGGGCTGAACGGTAAAGCGACGGTCTCGCTTTATGCAGGTCGGCGTTCAATTCCCGACCGTCCAGGAGGTTGGGCTCCATTCCTTTACCCCCCCCCCCTTCCGTGCCCCTTCCGTGCCATCCCAAATCATTATCCTGACCTCTTCCAAGTGCTATATTGTCGTAATGGCTTGGCACTTTCTTCTGATAACTTCTTCATTCACGGCTTCCTTGCCAACACTCAGACCCAGACCTCACCAAACATCACCGGACAGTGACGTCCGCAGCGAGGCCTCCAAGCCCACTGACATTAAGTCAAACATTTGGTAAAACTATTAATGTTTGAATAGCCCTTTCAAATTACTTCTGCTTGCATGGCTCTTTCCTTATATTTATTAAGCCTCTTCCCCCCCTTACCCTATGAGTGATCGCCTCCATCACGTCACCTCATACTCGTTCGACTCCTGCACATGTGTATGTAACCAAAAAACGTACTTTATGTATCCACGCTGTACCTGAAGGTGTTCCAGAGAGGACAGACACGGTGTAGAAAATCAATATTTCAATAATTAGTAGAGTTTATTTACCACGAATTTGGATAACTTGATTGCTCTTCTCAATACGGATACTAAGAAAATAAAAGCATAGAAAGCTTACACTATAAAGGTCAATAACTCCAAGAATGAGGTCAATATATATGGCTCAATAAATGCAATTACCTCTGTAACAAAAATCAATACAAACTCTAAGAAACAAAAAGTAACTGAATACAAGAATGAAGAGATAAACATAATTGGCCAATAAATTACCAGAGTAAAGAGTATACAGGTTAATGCTAACAAAAACTAACTACACATGAAAATTCATGACAAAAACAATAAGATGTGAAGAAAGAAGTTTACGATCTTGCAAGAGCATGGTTCAAGGTAAACCAGTCGAGTACCACAGCGTGGGTATACCTCTACACTGACCGCCAGGGTTACAATTACTACAGGTTACAACAGACTCCAGCAACAGAACTACAAGTGGGAGGCAAGGTGACACTAGTGGGAGGCAAGGTGACACAAGTGGGAGGCAAGGTGACACAAGTGAGAGGCAAGGTGACACTAGTGAGAGGCAAGGTGACACTAGTGAGAGGCAAGGTGACACAAGTGAGAGGCAAGGTGACACAAGTGAGAGGCAAGGTGACAGGTGAGAGACAAAGGTGACACTAGTGAGAGGCAAGGTGACACAAGTGAGAGGCAAGGTGACACTAGAGAGAGGCAAGGTGACACAAGTGAGAGGCAAGGTGACAGGTGAGAGACAAGGTGACACAAGTGAGAGGCAAGGTGACACAAGTGAGAGGCAAGGTGACACAAGTGAGAGGCAAGGTGACACTAGTGAGAGGCAAGGTGACACTAGTGAGAGGCAAGGTGACACTAGTGAGAGGCAAGGTGACACAAGTGAGAGGCAAGGTGACACAAGTGAGAGGCAAGGTGACACAAGTGGGAGGCAAGGTGACAGGTGAGAGACAAGGTGACACAAGTGAGAGGCAAGGTGACACAAGTGAGAGGCAAGGTGACACAAGTGAGAGGCAAGGTGACACAAGTGAGAGGCAAGGTGACACTAGTGAGAGGCAAGGTGACACTAGTGAGAGGCAAGGTGACACAAGTGAGAGGCAAGGTGACACAAGTGAGAGGCAAGGTGACAGGTGAGAGACAAAGGTGACACTAGTGAGAGGCAAGGTGACACAAGTGAGAGGCAAGGTGACACTAGAGAGAGGCAAGGTGACACAAGTGAGAGGCAAGGTGACAGGTGAGAGACAAGGTGACACAAGTGAGAGGCAAGGTGACACAAGTGAGAGGCAAGGTGACACAAGTGAGAGGCAAGGTGACACTAGTGAGAGGCAAGGTGACACTAGTGAGAGGCAAGGTGACACTAGTGAGAGGCAAGGTGACACAAGTGAGAGGCAAGGTGACACAAGTGAGAGGCAAGGTGACACAAGTGGGAGGCAAGGTGACAGGTGAGAGACAAGGTGACACAAGTGAGAGGCAAGGTGACACAAGTGAGAGGCAAGGTGACACAAGTGAGAGGCAAGGTGACACAAGTGAGAGGCAAGGTGACACAAGTGAGAGGCAAGGTGACACAAGTGAGAGGCAAGGTGACACAAGTGAGAGGCAAGGTGACACAAGTGAGAGGCAAGGTGACACAAGTGAGAGGCAAGGTGACACAAGTGAGAGGCAAGGTGACACTAGTGAGAGGCAAGGCGACACTAGTGAGAGGCAAGGCGACACAAGTGAGAGGCAAGGCGACACAAGTGAGAGGCAAGGCGACACAAGTGAGAGGCAAGGCGACACAAGTGAGAGGCAAGGCGACACAAGTGAGAGGCAAGGCGACACAAGTGAGAGGCAAGGCGACACAGGTGAGAGGCAAGGCGACACAAGTGAGAGGCAAGGCGACACAAGTGAGAGGCAAGGTGACACAAGTGAGAGGCAAGGTGACACAAGTGAGAGGCAAGGTGACACAAGTGAGAGGCAAGGTGACACAAGTGAGAGGCAAGGTGACAAGTGAGAGGCAAGGAGACAAGTGAGAGACAAGGTGACACAAGAGACAAGGTGACAAGTGAGAGACAAGGTGACAGGTGAGAGACAAGGGGACAGGTGAGAGACAAGGTGACAAGAGGAAAGGTGACAAGAGGAAAGGTGACAAGTGAGAGACAAGGTGACAAGAGGAAAGGTGACAAGAGGCAAGGTGTCAAGTGAGAGGCAAGGTGACACAAGTGAAAGGCAAGTACCCATACTCATTTTACTTGTAAGATATAATTCTGGTATTCAACCAAAGATAACATATTAACATAATAAACATAATATTTTTACTGTATAGAGAATGATCGTTTATTGAACATAATAATGAATAAAACTGCAGAAGGTCTATTGGCATCTCTTATTCACAACCGCTTCAATAAATCAAAACCTTATAACACAACGATTGGACCATTAAGATCATTACTCGCTTGGCATTCAAATCTCCAAGCCCAGCACCGGCGAGATCATGACTTAGTGCCGCATTGAAATTGGCCAAGCAATTGGCAAAATATATATAAATATATACAGTTTTCAGTGAGAGTTACAACGCTTCCCGTAAACTGCTGTACATGTCATTAGCGCCCAGGTGCTGGATGTTAATCCCAACGTGGAGGTGATGTCATTATCCCCCACACCCCGAATATCCCCACACACCCGGAACATCCTCACACACCCGGAACATCCCCCCACACCCGGAACATCCACACACACCCGGAACATCCACACACACCCGGAACATCCACACACACACACACACACCTGGAACATCCCCTCACTGCATATCTTTTCTGTAGCTTAAGTCATCCGAGTCATAATAATGATTTTTGCAAAATACATAAAGATATATTTGTATTTGTTTTGTATGTATATTATATATATATTATATATATATATATATATATATAATTTCTTAATTCATTTTTACCTATATGTTATGAATGCAACATTTATATACTGTGCTGTTTTTAAAGGATATTTTAATATCCAACTTGTGTCACAACATCTTTCTTTGCGGAGATGACGCTAGCCCCCCCCCCCACATGCGCCGTGACGTCGGCTGTGGCACCGCTGCGCGCCGTGACGTCGGCTGTGGCACCGCTGCGCGCCGTGACGTCGGCTGTGGCACCGCTGCGCGCCGTGACGTCGGCTGTGGCACCGCTGCGCGCCGTGACGTCGGCTGTGGCACCGCTGCGCGCCGTGACGTCGGCTGTGGCACCGCTGCGCGTCGTGACGTCGGCTGTGGCACCGCTGCGCGCCGTGACGTCAGCTGTGACATCACTTCGTCGTGACGTCAGCTGTGACATCACTTGCGTCGTGACGTCAGCTGCCTTAGCCCAATGTACACAACTTGATGATTGCTCCCCATGCTAATATTATATCCGAAGCATAAATCCAACCCTAACCTAACCTCAGCAAGGGTATACGAATAAGAAAGTGCATTTTATACATTTTATAATTTGTATTAATAATAATATACATCCAGTTTTAACAAAATACAGAAGAGAACAACAAGTATTGGATAACTGTATTGAGACCTCAATAGGAACAAATTGCAGGGCATTACTGGATAAATGAAAGGGTTATTTGTAGAGAGATCACACCTACAGCAGCAACACAAATTATGTAGTGCTAAGTTCAGCCAAAATAGTTGCCCCATGTCATACCGCAATGGAACAGTATCTTACATCTGGCAACCCAGCAGGATAGTACCAACTATCTGTTCACAGGGTAGTAATCATTCCTAGACCTTGCAAATTACACAGATAGTTGGTGGTTGTTTGGTCGGCAAGGGGTGTAGGAGTCTCTGTCCTCCCTGCAGTGACCTTCCTGCTGGTGTTGACGTGGCACGCTTGCGATGGGAGGTCATCTTTCCCTTGTTGCGAGAGTGAACACCGTGAGCCTGGAGTTTACAGGCCGTGCTGGTTACTCTGCTGTAGAGCTTGTCATGTGTGACATGCTTCGTGTCCCGGTGGATGACGTCTACAGTATTGAGCTGGTAACTGCTCACCGTGTTATTATAAAGTTTGTGGGGGAGGTGGTGTACTGTGAGTTCCTCCGACGATACGAGGGGCGTTCCTTGTCGCTGCCGGATGGTGCCGGGTCTGTGTCTATCACGGACCATAGTGGTGCCCTGACGTATGTGTGCATTGGGCACTCTTGGAGTTCCCCGAGGACCTGCTTCGGCGTTACCTTCAGCGGTTTGGCGCTGTCGTCAGTGTGCGGGTGAACACACTGTCTTCAGGGAGGTATAAGAGCATGCGTACGAACATCCGTATACTAGGGATGCGCCTGAGGTCGGACATTCCTTCTTCAGTCCGGCTTCTGGGGTACTACGTCCGGGTGTTCTATGCCCGGCAAACCTGAACCTGTTTTCAGAGTGGCCTGTTGGGGGCATCAGGCTGCCAGGTGCTCTGGGGCTGCGGTCGCTCCTGTGAACCTGTTCCGGGAGGAGGATTTCCCGCCGCTCCCTGTAGGGGGGGGGATTCTGTGGGTGGGGATGTGGAAGTGCCGTTGGCTGATGCGGCTTTCCCCCCTGCGTGGGGAAAGCCGGCGATCCTCCGGGTGTTGCGACCCCTCCTCCTGGAGTTGCTGTGCCATCGGATGTTCTTCCTGCTCCTGTCGCTGTCCCTGCTGCTCCCGTGGGTCCTCCAGATGGTCTCTGCGAGTCATCGACGTCTTCATCTTCGTGAAGGGGGGGGGGGGGGGGTGTCCCTGCAGGTGCAACGTACGGTGGTTGACGCGGGGCCCTGTGAGGCAGCCGAGGTGGCTCCCAGTGCTGCCTATTGCCCGGCCCCGTGGGAAGAAGCCCCTCCCTCACGTCTTGGTCTCCGGCGTGGCGTATGATGACAGTAACCCTTTGCTGTTTGACATTGTTGACCGCGTGCACCCTGTTCCATGGAGCCCTTCTTCCGTCTGGGTTCCGCGGGCCCGGTGTTTTGATGTGGGTGTGCCGGAGTTAATGCCTGATCCTCGTACGGTTTATAGTAAACCGGTTCCGGATAACATCATGTTGCTTTGGGAGGCATATTGTGTTCACTTCCTGGCGGTGGAGTGGCCGGATAAGTATGAACAGTTTGAGTAATCTTTAATTTGTTTTAAATTTTGCCCCGAGGGGAGAGTTTATTGGGCAGCGCCACTCATCTTGTGAGTGGACACACCGCCATAGTGACAGTATTGGGCAGCGCCACTCATCTTGTGAGTGGACACACCGCCATAGTGACAGTATTGGGCAGCGCCACTCATCTTGTGAGTGGACACACCGCCATAGTGACAGTATTGGGCAGCGCCACTCATCTTGTGAGTGGACACGACGCCATAGCAGCATGTACAACACTCCCCAATAGGAAGAAAACCCGCTGGGTTGTTCATTCTGTCACTTGTACCGAGACACATCGGACTTGCTTAACTGTCTCAAGTGAACAGCTCCTCAAACAAGAAGATTAACATCTATCAACCCTTAAAAGCTTACGTTATCTTGCGGGTGCAAAATGGGGGAATCTTTTAAGAACAGTATCTATATTTGACAAATAGTGTTTTCCTAACTCAAACAATATTCTGTGTGCTTGGTGTGTGCTGTGGCCTACAGTATGTTGTGCTCTGTGTTGTACTTATTGTGCGGCCTTCAGGCTGGTGTTGTATGTTCCAGTCTCATGACCTTGTTTTATTGAATGTAACATATTTCTTAGCATGCTTTGCATGTAAATATAATAATAATAATAAAAATTACACAACCTAATCTCGCTCCACAAATCAGCTACGTTGTTTTCAACCAACAGTCATACATAAAGATACATACATACACTGCACATCCCACACATGTCTAGTCAATAGCGTGTTTTTTTACCCAACATTATCCTTATTAGCGACATAATTTATACCACAGAAATCCCTAAAGTGTATTATGAGCAAAATTCCAGTAACCCCCAACAAATGAGGTTTCATTTGTAGCAAGTATGTTATGTCAGTAATATACTTGCTCTAAATTTTCATTAGTTTATACACAAAACTTGCACATATACAATCACACAATTTGAACAAATACATTCAATACACAAATACATTCAATACACAAATACAATAATTACTTAAATGCTATATATTACACTTGTAATAATTACACAAATTTAATAATTATACAACTTACACAAGCAATACACAATTTGCACAAACATTTTCCTAGATATTTGTACAACATCTATTATTATATGCTGAATTTGACCAAAATAAGTCCCTAAATGTCACAATTTCACAGATATGTATCGTACAGCCATGTATTTGGAGCTCTCAATCCTCATGAACTCGCGTGTTTCTATTCATGTGTGTGTGAATAGAAGCCATCTATTCAATATTCTCTATTCTCAACAACATAATTTATGATGAACTGTTGAACAACTGTCACCAGTATTTTCCTGACTTATCAAATTTGTATCCATTGATTTAATATCATAAATATCTTATTAATACCCCCTTGTTACATCATATCATGCCACCAATAGTTACTTATGCAAACTGTCCGGCAGTCTTATTGGGTTTAACTTTAATTGTGTTAGGTTGAACTTGTTTGAGTTACATTAGGACATGTTGGTTTAAGAGCATTAACTAACTCAAATAGGTCAATTTACACAATTTCCCGAACAAGCTAGTTCATTTGCCCATAATATATTCCGTATACCCTACACAATCCAACATAAACATAGTTAGGCTAGGTCAGGTTAACAGCTAAAGCTATATTTTATTAAATTCTGTAAACTTTAAGCTGCCCCACCTAAATTTTACGTAATTTCGGTAAATTTCCACTAAATTTATCTAAATTTACACTAGTCTTAACACAACCAGTTAAATTTTAATATTTTTTTATAAATTTTTACTTAAATTTTTTACTTTTGCTAAATTTTACTAAAATTAAGCCAAGTTTGACCAATCCCAACTAAATATTACGTCTATTGCCAGCATCCAATCCTCGAATAACATTCCCCATTCTTAATACCATTTAACTCTGTTAGAGCTATGTTCATCTAGCTACTTCTAGCAACGAGTCTCCTCCTATAACAAACCCATTCTTAATACAATTTCACTCAGAGTCATGTCCAACGTCCAGTCGTCACACTGTCTACCCATTCTCGAGACCATTTCTCGCTGTTTCTGCTGTGCCTGTCTAACTATTTTCAACATCTAGACCCTTGACAGCTTGCCCCCATTCTTCATACAATTCCCCCCACTGTCAGTGTCATGTCCAGCCTCTAATACAACATTCTTAGGAAAGGTGATGTTTTTTAACATCGGTCCATCCTAACTTACCCTAACTCAACATCAACCTATTCTAGCTTAACCAAACGCAACCAAGGCAAAATTTTACTAAATGTAAAACACATTTAATCTATTCCTACCTAATTTAAGTAAAATCCAACAAAATTTAACCCAAATTATAGCAACCAAAGCTAATTTCTGCTAAATTTAACTAATAATGTTATGACCAAAGCTGAATTTGACTATTAGAGATGTTAATGTCTATTTTCAATATCCAATGCACTAAGGAATAGAGCTCACTTTTGCAAATATATTCTTAAACTCAACCACCCTGGACTTAACCTCTAATACAACATATTCTTAGGAAAGTAATTTAGCCAACGTCAACTCAGGTACCCAGGACGTAACCCAGCTGGATCTTTTTAACTCTACCACCCTGAACCCAACCTCTGATACCAGGATCTTGGTTCAATACTGTGTCGTATTCTTATCTATGTTTCAGTTTTTGGAAATTGGTCTGACATCTGTACAAACCACCTATAACTAGATTTATATGCCCCCCCCCAACTAAGCTCGAAATTATGGTATATTTTTAGGATTAAGAATATATTATTGGCAGACATTATATTCAGCCCATCATAATTTTCTTCAGCACCCGGTTATAAGTTGCCTCACACACACAAATTTATAAGAAATCCTACATTTCTATGTTGGGGTAAATGAGGATAATTTTGGATGTGATAAAATAGGTTAAATTGCGGTAAATTTAGATAATATGAGATAAGCAATATATACCTAAAATATAAACCATAATTTCGAGCTTAGGTGGTTGGGGGGAGGGGGAGGAGGGTGGACAGTGGGATATATATACCCATACGGGTGGTTTGTATTTATGTAAGACCAATGTATAAAAATAAATCATTGTTAAGAATATGATGCAATATTAACCCAAAATCCTCGTATCAGAGGTTAGGTTAAAGGCAGTTGACTTGATGCCTATTCCCTCCCCCTCCCCCCCCCCCCACACACACAAAAAAAAAATCCACTCAAATATAATGTAACAGAGGTTAGATCCATGGTGGTTGGGTTGATGTTTAAATAAACACTTTCCTAACAATATAGTTGCAATAGTGAACAAAGATCCAGACAGGTTAGGTACAAGAAGAGTATAATATCCTTTAAGAGCTCCAGTGTATATAAATCTTGCTGTCATAAAACATACGTAAAGATGCATTTATATATGTATATATATTATTTATTATATATATTATATATATATTATATATATTTATATACATATATTATATATATATATATTACTGCATTCACTGGGAGGTTCACTTGGAGCCCAACCATGATAAAACCCTGGTTGGGCTCTGGGCCTCCATAACCACTCAGAAAATTCAGAAGAGTTCTGGGTTGGTTGGCTTTTGTACCATCATGGCCGAGTCGGTTAGGGAAGGTGTCTGGGATTCCCCATAACACGGGTTCGATAGTTCACATACACTATGAGTATGGGCGGAAATAAATAGGAGATGCTGTATGGACCAATAGGCATCTTTCATTCTTATGTTCACTAAGTAATCCTTAACTATTTGGCAGAAATAAACACTCTTTGAAAATAGGAATAAAAATGCAATCCTTCAAAAAGGGATTAATTATGCAATCATTGAAAGCGGATTGATTGAAGTTCATTGGGATTTAGGGAGGATTAAGACGTCACTCGTCTAAAATTAGGGTTGACGGTAAGGAGCCGTCGAGAGTGACGGAAACATTATGCCAAAACGGTGCAGTCGCTGAGGTTCACAGAAAAAGTTGTATGCCAAAACGGTGCAGCCGAAAAAAAAGCTAAACGGCGCCATATTGGCACACGCCTCACTATTCATGTACAGCTACTGTTCTGTATTCAAAGGTCAACCTTCAAGTCCCAGCTCATCAGTATCATTTCTTCCTACTCTTACAATCGTGTCATGTTCTTAAGAGGCGCCAAAAACGATACATTAGCAAAAATATTTTTGTTAATCCTTTTATGTACAAAAGTCATTTTTCATTTGTTCTTGGGCCTGACCCCGTAGACACGGAATAAATGTTCGTAAACATCATATTGCTGTATAACGGCAGTCACAGTACTTTGAGAAAAGTATATTAGTCCTACACAAGAGCATTATAATCCAAAATTTCATCAAGATTTCTAATTACATGACGAAATAGGAAAGTTTATCTGTAATATACAAACAAGAGACACGTATTGTACTTGGCCAAGTGCTGCTCTTCCCGTAACGGTGAACAAACACTTAATAAAACACACAACGTTATACCAACAGACGTGCGGCGGGGGGACTGAACTTATCCGAGTCATCCCTTGCCTCAGCCACCTTCCCTGACCTCTCCACCACCCCTGCCACACCAACCTTCCCTGACCTCTCCACCACCCCTGCCACACCAAGCTTCCCTGACCTCTCCACCACCCCTGCCACACCCACCTTCCCTGACCTCTCCACCACCCCTGCCACACCCACCTTCCCTGACCTCTCCACCACCCCTGCCACACCCACCTTCCCTGACCTCTCCACCACCCCTGCCACACCCACCTTCCCTGACCTCTCCACCACCCCTGCCACACCAACCTTCCCTGACCTCTCCACCACCCCTGCCACACCCACCTTCCCTGACCTCTCCACCACCCCTGCCACACCCACCTTCCCTGACCTCTCCACCACCCCTGCCACACCCACCTTCCCTGACCTCTCCACCACCCCTGCCACACCCACCTTCCCTGACCTCTCCACCCCCCCTGCCACACCCACCTTCCCTGACCTCTCCACCACCCCTGCCACACCCACCTTCCCTGACCTCTCCACCACCCCTGCCACACCCACCTTCCCTGACCTCTCCACCCCCCCCTGCCACACCCACCTTCCCTGACCTCTCCACCACCCCTGCCACACCCACCTTCCCTGACCTCTCCACCACCCCTGCCACACCCACCTTCCCTGACCTCTCCACCACCCCTGCCACACCCACCTTCCCTGACCTCTCCACCACCCCTGCCACACCCACCTTCCCTGACCTCTCCACCACCCCTGCCACACCCACCTTCCCTGACCTCTCCACCACCCCTGCCACACCCACCTTCCCTGACCTCTCCACCCCCCCTGCCACACCCACCTTCCCTCACCTCTCCACCACCCCTGCCACACCCACCTTCCCTCACCTCTCCACCCCCCCTGCCACACCCACCTTCCCTGACCTCTCCACCACCCCTGCCACACCAACCATGCCAGATATCTCCAGCATCCCTGCCAGACCAACCATGCCACATCTGTAGCATCCCTGCCAGACCAATCATGCCAGATCTCTGCAGCATCTCTGCCAGACCAACCATGCCAGATCTCTGCAGCATCTCTGCCAGACCAACCATGCCAGATCTCTCCAACATCCCTGCCAGACCAATCATGCCAGATCTCTGCAGCATCCCTGCCAGACGAACCATGCCAGATCTCTGCAGCATCCCTGCCAGACCAACCATGCCAGATCTCTCCAACATCCCTGCCAGACCAACCATGCCACATCTGTAGCATCCCTGCCAGACCAATCATGCCAGATCTCTGCAGCATCTCTGCCAGACCAACCATGCCAGATCTCTGCAGCATCTCTGCCAGACCAACGATGCCAGATCTCTCCAACATCCCTGCCAGACCAATCATGCCAGATCTCTACAGCATCCCTGCCAGACCAACCATGCCAGATCTCTGCAGTATCCCTGCCAGACCAATCATGCCAGATCTCTGCAGCATCCCTGCCACACCAACCATAGCAGCAAGAACAATCACTGCGACAACTCTGCCACAGCTCTCAGCAGCCCTTCCCACTGATCCAACTGACAGCAATATACCAACCTTGAAAGCGCTGACGGCTCTGTCGACGCCGGGCAAGTTGACGGGCCACTCTGGTGCCGTGCAGCTCTTCAGGGACATCAGACGAGTCTTCTTGAGCCTGCAGGGAGGCCACCAGAGTCCCCAGGGCCGCCACCAGCAGCCATGACCTCAGCCTCATCTTGTGCTGCGCTTGCCACTATGACTTCCTATTGCGAGAGACATTAAGCAGAGTTAATACAGAACATTAATGTGTAAGCGCCTATCTGATCTTAGTGTCCTGATCCTCCTCCCTACGTGAGGCTGGTGTAAGTGTAGTCCCTAGTAACGGCTGGACCTGGTGTGGCCTCGACGATTAAGTCTTTGTTTAAGATATATGTTTCCTTTTATTTCTCTTTCCTACTTTAACCAGAGTGACCTGTCATGACAACACCCTGCGGGTTGTTGACCTTGACCCTGACCCTGACGATATAAACGGAGCCGGTCTCATCTCCGTGGAGTTTAACTATGACCCCTCAGAGGATTCCAACCCAGGGTCGCCACCAAGAGCATGTTTCATGACGCGCCACGAGTGTCGTCGGGTGCTGGTTGGTTATGAAACTTGTGCGGATATGTACCTTGACCAATCAACACTTGTAGACGATCGCTGCTGTAGTGGTCAAAGTAGTGTTGGTGTGGAGACCCCTAGGCGGCCTGGGTTCGAGTCCACTGAGAGGTCAAAGTTATACTGAGATATTATATATACGTTGTACCTAATAGACAGAACGAACCACTTGGGCCAGTATAAAAGGCCCCATTTGAATAACAAGCCGAGTTTCCTGAAATTATTTATATATCTCATGTTTTTTCTTGTGGAATGATGAGGCTTTCCATTATATTATATATTTTTTCTATCCCCGGTTTCTTCCCATCTCGCCTTCCCCCCCATTCAACTTTGTCCCTTCTCACCCCTCTTCTCTCCTTCCCTCTCCATCTTTCTTCCACCACTCTCCCCCCTCTCACAGTTCTCGCCCCTCTCTCCTAATCTCCACCTACACTCTCACAGCTCCACCTTCTACCCTTTTTCACAGTCTCTCCTTCCCTCTCTTCAAACATCCATCCCTCTCTGTTCTTCTCTTCCTGTCTCTGTCTCCAACTGTCTGACTGTTTCTCTTTCTCTGTGTGTTGTTGTCTGTTATTCTGTTTGTTGTTCTTTCTCTTTTTAACCGGGTTATACCCTGTCTGAATTTCTTTGAACGTCTGTCTCTGAATGTCTGTCTCTCTGAACGTCTTTCCCTGAACGTCTGTCCCTGAACGATTATCTCTGAATGTCTGTCTCTGAACGTCAATCAAAATGTCTCTAAACGCCCGGCTCCGTCTATTTCTCTCGTATTAAAAAAAAAAATCTACCATTGACATATGGATAGTCTGCCCGTGGGAGGAGCGGTAGTAAAATATTAGCAAAAATATAACAGTTCCCATTTTCTTAAAGAAAAAGGGGGAAGGGGGGTTGTGAAGATCTATCGTTAGCCTGAGGTCAGGCTGCGATAGTAGGAAAACTCTCGACTGGTCACAGGCTTGGTTGGGCAACACGGCACGTCCTATCATACGTCAAGGAGACCAAGGCCCCCCCAACTGGTTTTCTTGACCGAGAACCGTTGGTAAGGTGATACCAAAGAACCACTGGATACGTTGATTAACCAGGCTGTGACTCATACGTCAGGCTGCGGGCAGCCGTGTCCAACAGCCTGGTTGACCAGTTCAGCAACAAAGAGTCCTGGTCGAGGACCGGGCCGCGGGGACGCTAAGCCCCGAAACCATCTCAAGGTAACCTCAAGGTAACGTAAGGTACTCGTTTTGGGAGCATCAGAAACATCCAACTTCAGTTTAAAAGGAAGAATAAAAATATTGAATTTTCAACCAAATTTGTGGTTTGTGTACACTGTTACGAGTGATCAAATGGTTGTCGATAATCTGTAACGTCGTTTGTTATCTTCGGCTCACAACTGATCAAAATAAAGCTACATTGAGATTATGATCAAATATTTGTGAAACATAAATATTCAGACTCTTAAACTCTAACGTGAAATGCATGGAATTACACTAAAGCGATTGAACGTATTAACATAAAAAGAAGATAATGAAGTTCAAGTTCAAGATTCTTGTTACGACAGAGCAGGCAAGCTTAAGCCCCGAGCGCTCCACGACCCCAGTCACCCTCACGGCGGCCCCACACACACACACAACTCACAGAGGGTCTTCCTGCCTTGACGGTGTCCGCTGCACCACTGCCGCTCCTCCAGCCCAGAACGTCCGCCTCAACTCTGCCTCTTGACTCCAGTGGTCAGACCTTACCCCCAGCTGGTGTGAACTGGATTATCGCCTCCAAGCACCATGTATCTAAACATTGTGGGGAAGTGATTTGTAATCAGGGTACCTCAAGGGTTTTCCCAGCTCCTGCACCTGTGATAGAACACCGCCCAGCAACCACTAGAAGGTTATATCATTCTACTGGTCCAGCGACCAGTAGAATGATACAACGTCAGCGACCAGTAGAATGATACAACGTCAGCGACCAGTGGAAGAACACCAACGTCCATCGACCAGTGGAAAGATACCACTGCCCAACAACCACTTGAAGGATACTGCTGCCCAGCAACCAGTTGAAGAATACCAACGTCCAACGACCAGTTACAGGATACCAACGTCCTACGACCAGTTGAAGGATATCATCGCCCAGTGACCAACAGAAGGACTCTTTCCAGCGATTAATGAAAGAACACCATCGTCCATCGACCAGTTTAGGGACACAAACTTAACTCCTCCAATCACGATGTGTCTACACATACTAGGAAAGTTATTTGTTATCGGGGCGCACCAGGGGTGTTCCCCTGCAAGTGTGGTGGAACACCTCCAGCAACCAGTGGAAGGATGCCAACTTGCAACGACCTGCGGGAGAATGCCAACGTCAGGCCACCAATAGAAGAACGCCTTACAGAGATCAATAGAAGTACACCGCCGTCCATTGACCAGTTTATAAAGACACCGCCGTCCATCACCCTTAAGGACATCATCAGGGAAATCAAATGACAATGACCAGTTGTAGAATACTATCAATCTACCCGTGACAGAACATCGTCCAACAACCAACATCAATATAATACCCAGTGAAGGACACTACCAAGTGACTGTTGAAACATAACGAAACGATTTGTCGGGATCGTATTCCAGGGAACATAGGATTAAGGACTTGCCCGAAACGCTACGCGTGCTAGTGGCTGTACAAGAATGTAAGAACACTTGTATAAAAATAAATAACTGATGCCTCAACTCCGAATTTGGTCACACATGTTGATTAATGCCTCAACTGAATATTCTGGAAGTGTTAAAAAAACTCCAGAATTATGTGTGGGATATCATGACAATCTTTACCATCTTGGGGTCAAAAGGAATGGGAATACAAATAGAGATAGCAGTATACTTGCATGTAGGGACTAATCGAGTTGAGGTATGAACCCTTTAGTGAGGCAGTAAGTGTGGTGTAAACTGGTAGCTGTGTCTTGGTTTAGTGAATGGTACGACACGCCTGCTGTTGATAGATAAGAATGGCTGTTGATAGATAAGAATGTTTATAGCAAGTGCTTTGCCTGTTTCTATTCATCTAATGTTGGTGTATCTCTTTCATTGATGTTGTTGGTCATGTTATCCCTGGTGATGGTCTTGAAATAATAGGATCTTTGACCGAGCCTTTGACCTACCTTGAAATATATGATATTGTGTTAAATGTATAATTTGGAATAATTGGAGCCGACAGTACCCAAGTGGGTATGTAAAGACGTTAACAACTTCCATCTCATTCAAGTCGTGCTCTGTAAAGTGCTGATATGATTTACGTTTCAGTCAATTATTTCTTTCAGGACACTTTCTCTTCTTTTGGGCCGATGAATAGAGGTTACATTTTCGAAATTTCGGTCAGGTGGTGGGACAGGTTCCGTTGTGCTGACCTCTTCAGGAGAGGTAGCATAGCGTTTCACCCTCCCGTTGGTGAACTCTTCCATACTACCATTGCATTTTATCAGTTGTTTTCAAGGATCCGTCTAGTTCTACTGTTTCACGTCAACCTGGCTGGAACAGGAGCTGCGCGAATGAACACGGACTAACGTAAGCATCAACAATGCCTCACTCGTACTAGAAAGGTAATCCCCCCTGCTAGCATTAAGACGTATTTCCATGATGACTAAACCGCACATCACAAAGTGAAGAAACGACGAAGTTTCGGTCCGTCCTGAACCATTATCAAGCCATGTAATGGTCCACGACGGACCATAAAAAGACGGACCGTCCTGGCCGGTCCAGGACGGCCGTCGTTGCCTCACTTCCTGATGTGTAATTTGGTCATCATATCTTCAGCCACGTTATTGTAACTCATCGTCTGCACGTAATTTCCATGTTTGTTTCAATGGTATATTCTGAAGAGTAGAAACATCCATTCCTTTCCCAGACTGTTACTTCCAAGAAAGCAAGTTTCCCTTCACTCTCCACCTCATTTGTAAAACTAAGCGTGAAATCTGAATAAATGTTTAGGTAAGCAGTAGCAAGCATTTCCTGGCAGGTACCGGCAAGAAGGTGTCAATGTGCATACAGAAGACGCCATGTGAAGGGATTCGGGTGGCATAGAACCCCCCTATTGCACTCTTAACACTGGACACTACAACACAGATATCGCTAAACTGACTTCCAATGGATATCAACCAGCAACTCGTCCTCTGGCCACGTCCACTCAGGGGGCGTCCCACTCCCAACGACTTCTTTACGAACTTGAGCGGACTGTGTGTATTATACAGCGGCATTTACATTACATATATATTCATAATGTTATATACATTATATGGTACCCAGCAGTTCTTGGGTCGACCCTGTGCCAGGTCTCCCCCAAACACACCCACCCCATTTCCTCCCCCATCCCTCCCCCCCCCCCCATCACCACACACTAACACTGTCTCTCCAAACACATATCACTCCCTTCTCCCCCGTTTTTCCCAAACATTATACTCATCGTCAATGCACACCGACATCTGAACTGCAAACATCTTCATACCCTAATCCACACGTGGAGCGTGCGGAGGGACAGGCCCGTGGAGCTTGGGGAGGGAGTAAGTATTGAGGAAGGATATATGGAGGCGCCTCAGCTGAACCTTTGAATCGGAATTAATTTGTCTTGTTGAAGCTAAATTGTGATGTTTAGTATTTTTACTGAAAGTGAGAGAGAGAGAGAGAGAGAGAGAGAGAGAGAGAGAGAGAGGAGATACAGAGACATAGATATTATGTAAGAGAAAAAGGATGTGTTGGATGCCGTACATGTTCCCATTTATTATAGTTTCTCATGTTTTTCTTTGGGAGGTTGGGAGGTTTGGGGGAGTGGGGTTATCCCGGGTCGACCCGGAAAGCGCTGGGTATACCCCATCAACTTTGTATCTATAAAAAGCAATGTTGGTTTGTGTGTTTCTTTAAGTTAGGAAGCCATATGCTTGGCTTTATCCACGGACATCTTGACAGGATCAGTATAGTTGTCCGAGGACAGTAGGAAGCGGGTCAAGGTCGACCCCAAGCCCCACTTTCCCCTCTTCTGTATGAAATGGCAAATGATAAAAACAACCCCAATGTCCTTTTTCTCTTATAAGTTTAGCTTCCAGGATTTGCAGTCTTCTCTGGTCAGTGGTGGATGCCAGGATTGTTGTATTATCTACTAGCATGTTCCTAGTGAGTGTTGTATATTTTGTGTATGGTGTCTAGGGGCAGCAGGTGGCAGGTGAGTCTTCACGAAAGCTTTGTGGTGGTCATACCAATATAAGTGGACCTAAAATGACATCATTGGGGCGTGTAAACTGGTATACGATGTTGGCCGTTTGGAGTGTGTTGTATTGTTTATTGGAGATACTCTTGAGTATTTAATCAGCAGTCCTTTTCGTTTTGTCGTAAATAATTAAATCCAATCTTTGGTCTGGGGCTGTCGGTTTCACTTCATTTGAAATTATATTTTTAATTATTTTATCTTCCGTTTTATATTGTGATCTCATAGTGGACTCATATCAAGAGTTTCATGGGAGTGACTGTTTGATGTTGTAGTTATTGTTCTCTCTTGTACCATTCTTCTAAATATCTTAAGCTATGGTGTCGATTTCTCTATTCATTTATCCGTTGTTTATTAATGCTTTAAGGTTTCTGTCTAGTTCTTTATGTCTGTTATGCCAGTCACAACAATGTGTAAAGGCTCTGCGTATACGTGAGCTTATCGCACTAGTCTAATATCTGTCTGGACATTCGCTGTCGTCACTGATACACACTCCAATGTTGGAAGGTTTAGTATAAACTTGCGTCATGAAGGTGTTGTCATGGGTTCTCACGTACTCAGGCGCCTGACAGCTGGGTAGACAGTGCTTCGAATTCGTAGTCCTGAGGTCCCGGGTTCGATCCCCGGTGCAGGCAGAGACAAATGGGCAAAATGTATCTTTCACCCTGATGCCCCTGTTACCTAGCAGTAAATAGGTACCTGGGAGCTAGACAGCTGCTACGGGCTGCTTCCTGGGGATGTGTAACAAACAGGAGGCCTAGTCGAGGATCGGGCCGCGGGGACGCTAAGCCCCGAAATCATCAAGATAACTCAAGATAACTCATCGAGGACAGGACGTTCATGGGTAAAGTTAAGCACTAATCAATATACATGGTATACTACGGTCCTGGGTTTGGCTAAAAATATTGTTAAATAAGTTATAATTTGATTCTACATCGTAATCCCTTGCTACGTCACCGACTGTCATATTCACCACACGTTATAAGAACAGTTAACTTCCCATATTCCCAAGATATAGGAAGATATTCCATCGTTCAGATATTCCCTATTCCTTCCCAAGATATTCCTTAATTCAGCAAAATCAGTTTTAAAAATCTGCCATTTTAGAATTTTCTTTTACACATTTAATCCATGCTACATCCATTTAATCCATGAGGCCTGGTCGACGACCGGGCCGCGGGGACACTAAGCCCCGGAAGCACCTCAAGGTAGGTACATTAAAGGTGACAACCATTACTATCCGCACACATGGAGCCAACTGCCTTCTTACATCTGTAACAGAAGATCGTCTGTAAGAGGTCGGAGGTCAGACGCTTGCGGTTAGCCTCACGCAACTTTCCATAGTGAGTTATGATAGAGGAGTGTTGTAGGGGGTCGGGGTTGACCCCTACCCTCCTAACACATGACCAAAATACGGCGTCGCTACAACGTCCGAACAAGTTTTAACACCTAACAAGTTGTAACAACGTTCTAATACGTCATAAAAACGTTATACCAAGGTGTAGCAACTTTATTACAAGTTGTAACAAGCGGAAAAAGGGACAGTTAATTGTGTGTTTGAAAGTTATTCCCGTCCTTAAGTAGAATTGACTGGAATTTTTTGTACAGATTTTTATTACAGAGTTTCATCATGGACAACATAACATTTGTTGTATCAAAACAGTGATAGTAAAAAGAACGTTGTGGTTGTGTTGTGCGTTTGCTGGGTGCATATATTGCAAGTTCTGAGAGAGAAAATGGGAGGAACGGATGGAGCTAAATGGAAGGGAGGGAGAGAGAACGTGAGAGACGGAGGAAGAGAACATGGGATGGAGAGACAAAGATCAGGGCCCAGACGGTCACCCCAACAAGAACTGTCATGATTACAAAAGCAATAACTATCTGTTCATGATCGTTCTTAAATGGAACAACACAACAGAGTAATTTGCCAACGCTTTAGTTACTATCACCTGATTTTCCTATACTAAGGATATGATTTACGACAAAAGATTCGAATTCATTAATAATGAACAAGAATAAAAGAAGCAGCGAGGAGGCTCCTGTTTATTCCCAATCCATTTTCATTCATATATATGTCTTCTATCTCTCGAAGCACTCCAGGGACCTCACCCCCCTCCTCCAAACATTCCAGGGACCTCACCCCCCCCCTCCAAACATTCCAGGGACCTCACCCACCCCCCTCCAAACATTCCAGGGACCTCACCCGCCCCCCTCCAAACATTCCAGGGACCTCACCCGCCCCCCTCCAAACATTCCAGGGACCTCACTCGCCCCCCTCCAAACATTCCAGGGACCTCACCCCCCCCCTCCAAACATTCCAGGGACCTCACTCACCCCCCTCCAAACATTCCAGGGACCTCACCCCCCCCCCTTCAAACATTCCAGGGACCTCACTCACCCCCCTCCAAACATTCCAGGGACCTCACTCACCCCCCTCCAAACATTCCAGGGACCTCACTCACCCCCCTCCAAACATTCCAGGGACCTCACTCACCCCCCTCCAAACATTCCAGGGACCTCACTCACCCCCCTCCAAACATTCCAGGGACCTCACTCACCCCCCTCCAAACATTCCAGGGACCTCACTCACCCCCCTCCAAACATTCCAGGGACCTCACTCACCCCCCTCCAAACATTCCAGGGACCTCACTCACCCCCCTCCAAACATTCCAGGGACCTCACTCACCCCCCTCCAAACATTCCAGGGACCTCACTCACCCCCCTCCAAACATTCCAGGGACCTCACTCACCCCCCTCCAAACATTCCAGGGACCTCACTCACCCCCCTCCAAACATTCCAGGGACCTCACTCACCCCCCTCCAAACATTCCAGGGACCTCACTCACCCCCCTCCAAACATTCCAGGGACCTCACTCACCCCCCTCCAAACATTCCAGGGACCTCACTCACCCCCCTCCAAACATTCCAGGGACCTCACTCACCCCCCTCCAAACATTCCAGGGACCTCACTCACCCCCCCTCCAAACATTCCAGGGACCTCACTCACCCCCCTCCAAACATTCCAGGGACCTCACTCACCCCCCTCCAAACATTCCAGGGACCTCACTCACCCCCCTCCAAACATTCCAGGGACCTCACTCACCCCCCTCCAAACATTCCAGGGACCTCACTCACCCCCCTCCAAACATTCCAGGGACCTCACTCACCCCCCTCCAAACATTCCAGGGACCTCACTCACCCCCCTCCAAACATTCCAGGGACCTCACTCACCCCCCTCCAAACATTCCAGGGACCTCACTCACCCCCCTCCAAACATTCCAGGGACCTCACTCACCCCCTCCAAACATTCCAGGGACCTCACTCACCCCCTCCAAACATTCCAGGGACCTCACTCACCCCCCGCCAAGCATTCCAGGGACCTCACTCACCCCCCGCCAAGCATTCCAGGGACCTCACTCACCCCCCGCCAAGCATTCCAGGGACCTCACTCACCCCCCTCCAAACATTTCAGGGACCTCACTCACCCCCCTCCAAACATTCCAGGGACCTCACTCACCCCCTTCCAAACACTCCAGGGACCTCACCCCCCCCCTCCAAACACTCCAGGACTTCACCCCCACTCCAAACACTCCAGGGACCTCACCCCCCCCTCCAAGCACTCCAGGGACCTCACCCCCCTCCAAGCACTCCAGGGACCTCACCTCCCCTCCAAACACCTCACCCCTCCCCCCAAACACTCCAGAGACTTCACCCCCCCTCCAAACACTCCAGGGACTTCACCCCCCCTCCAAACACTCCAGGGACTTCACCCCCCCCCCCTCCAAACACTCCAGGGACCTCACCCCCCCTTCCAAACACTCCAGGGACCTCACCCCCCTCCTCCAAACACTCCAGGGACCTCACCCCCTCTCCAAACACTCCAGGGACCTCACCCCCTCTCCAAACACTCCAGGGACCTCACCCCCCCTCTCCAAACACTCCAGGGACCTCACCCCCCCCCCTCTCCAAACACTCCAGGGACCTCACCCCCCCCCCCTCTCCAAACACTCCAGGGACCTCACCCCCCCCCCTCTCCAAACACTCCAGGGACCTCACCCCCCCTCTCCAAACACTCCAGGGACCTCACCCCCCTCTCCAAACACTCCAGGGACCTCACCCCCCTCTCCAAACACTCCAGGGACCTCACCCCCCTCTCCAAACACTCCAGGGACCTCACCCCCCTTCCAAACACTCCAGGGACCTCACCCCCCTTCCAAACACTCCAGGGACCTCACCCCCCTTCCAAACACTCCAGGGACCTCACCCTCCTCGAAACATTCCAGAGACCTCACCTCTCGAAACATTCCAGAGACCTCACCCCTCGAAACATTCCAGAGACCTCACCCCTCGAAACATTCCAGAGACCTCACCCCTCGAAACATTCCAGAGACCTCACCCCTCGAAACATTCCAGAGACCTCACCCCTCGAAACATCCCAGAGACCTCACCCCTCGAAACATCCCAGAGACCTCACCCCTCGAAACATCCCAGAGACCTCACCCCTCGAAACATCCCAGAGACCTCACCCCTCGAAACATTCCAGAGACCTCACCCCTCGAAACATTCCAGAGACCTCACCCCTCGAAACATTCCAGAGACCTCACCCCTCGAAACATTCCAGAGACCTCACCCCTCGAAACATTCCAGAGACCTCACCCCTCGAAACATTCCAGAGACCTCACCCCTCGAAACATCCCAGAGACCTCACCCCTCGAAACATTCCAGAGACCTTACCCCTCGAAACATTCCAGAGACCTCACCCCTCGAAACATTCCAGAGACCTCACCCCTCGAAACATCCCAGGGACCTCACCCCTCGAAACATCCCAGGGATCTCACCCCTCGAAACATTCCAGAGACCTCACCCCTCGAAACATCCCAGGGACCTCACCCCTCGAAACATCCCAGGGATCTCACCCCTCGAAACATTCCAGAGACCTCACCCCTCGAAACATCCCAGGGATCTCACCTCGTATATTACCTTACAAGTTGCTCCATAAATAAACACCCGTTTCCAAGCCGGTTCTTACCCAGGTCTTTCCTGAATGTATGCATATAAATTTACATACATTATTCCGTGTTCAATAATATTATTAAATATAATAATTTTATATATAATAAAATAAATATTATCATTTATGCATTCATTCGAGTATTACAAGCCCTCTAGAGCGTTACTATGGCTGTTTCAATACCTTACTGACCAGCCAGCATATAAAGTTTAGTCCAGAACAATGGCCTGGACTAAACCTCCATTAGATGTACCCAAGAGCATGGGGTACATCCGAGGCTCCCCCGAGACGAAGCCTAACATGTTGACAGCACAATCGGAGGCCGATTATTTTGCCCATAATCCCGTTACAGTTCAAGTATTTGTTTACTGTGTTACTGGTAATGAAAATTTTCATTAGAAACAGCACTGTTGGAAAATATTTCTACTGTATGTGATGTTAACGAACATATACGAGGATTTTGGTAATAATTGGTAAATGTTAGTTTCCACTTTTTGGTCATATATCCTTATATTATGCGTGTATTTCCTTATAATATGCGCGTATTTCCTTATAATATGCGCGTATTTCCTTATAATATGCGCGTATTTCCAACTCTAGTTATGGGCAATCACTTTCAATTTTCCTTAGCAGTAACGGTAAAAAATTTGTGTAAATTGTAACTATCTGTAATATTAATGGGATATTATGTGGATTAGGTAAGGCTAGTCTGCCTCTAATTGTGACGTCATTACAAGTAGGCTCCTGCCCATTACAATCAGTTATAACACAATAACTGTCGACCATACGGTAGGCCTATCTTGCACAGCGAAAATCTTACCTAAATACTGAATAACTGTCATATCTTGCGCAGCGATATTCAGCAAGACTTCCTCGAAGGGTCGAATATTTTCCGTGATTGGCAGACGCGATCATGGTAAGCTTGGTGCGGTTATGTTGAAGGTAAGGTGAGGTGAGGTGTTGCAGGAGCACATCGCGCTATGCACTGAGAAGCCAGACTGACCCCTGCCTTGATGACCCAAGTTGACCTTTTCTCGGCTACGTGGTATCGGTGGCGCTGATTGGTGGTTTAAATTCCCGCCAAATGTCGTAAATAGCAGTCCGAGGGCCAAACAACACGCGAACTACTGCCCGCCTTGTCTCTGTAATACACCGCCCTCTACAAAGAGTTTTACAATAACAACATTCCCATCGAGCATAACACTCATGCAATAACATTTTCGCAACAACCACCCTAATGCTCAGGTTCTCATATACCTTCCATGTCCCATTGCTTGCTAACTCTCCTGGAAATATATCTTGATATTCTCGTTATCTTATCTGGAACATTTATTTTTGACTTTATTTGATTAAGACCCCCCTCTAACCATGACTTGTAGATACTTTTCGTTTTCAACAATAAAAAGAGGGGTAACCAAATTATTTAGTTTAGGTCATCATTTATTTATATATTTATTTATATACTAGAAGGTACATTGGGTTTGTTAGGGTACATAGCATGGTATTTATAATCTTGTAAAGCCACTAGTACGCGCAGCATTTCGGGCGCTGTGAATCATCATGTGAAAGTCTGCAGACTGTTCTCAAACTGATTGACAGAGAGGTGATAAGCCTTTTACGGCATCTAGTGATGGACGACGTATATGTTCCTGAAGTCTATATCAGCCTATGATGGGTGGTGAGCACGGGTGACAGCCCGTCCTCTCGAATATTGAGCACGGTCTATAATACCTATGGTGGGTATTAAGCATGGTCTATAATACTTATCATGGGTATTGAGCACGGTCTATAATACTTATGATGGGTATCGAGCACGGTCTATAAAACCTATGGTGGGCATTGAGCACGGTCTATAATACCCTAAGTAGAGTGAGCACTGAACACGGTACAGCTAATCTATGGTGGAGTAATTAGTGCAGATGGTCTATAATACCTCTGTTGGGGGTGGGCATGCAGTATGGTCTATATAATTGATTATATATGGATGACGGGTCGTGTATAGTGATGACAATGTTGGGTGAGGAACAAAGTTGTTGCCCATTGTCAGGAATATGTAACGGGTTAGGCTTATCAAGGTCCTAACAGCCAGGGTAGGAATCTTTCGACACGGTCACCCATCCAGTTACTAGCCACCTAATGACAATCTTTCGACTAACTGGGTGCTCCAGGCGCCTCATTACGTCTGGGGCGTAACAGATCTCTCATTTGCAATAGTTGTTCATATGGTTTAAAAGCGCATTTCTTATCAAGTTCTACAAGACCCGGTACAGTTGCCTGTCAGTAATTCTATGGGAGCAAGAGCCAATGTTTGTCAGTCTTTCTACAATACCTGCAGCACTTGGGTACCGAGAGTTCTACGATACTGAACAGTGATTTGCTGCAATAACATAACGTTAACTAAGTCTGAGACTGACCTCGGCACAACCCTCAAGTCTGAGAGTGACCTCAACACGACCCTCAAGTCTGAGACTGACCTCAACACAACCTTAAAGTCTGAGAGTGACCTCAACACCACCCTCAAGTCTGAGAGTGACCTCAACACCACCCTCAAGTCTGAGACTGACTTCAACACAACCTTAAAGTCTGAGAGTGACCTCAACACCACCCTCAAGTCTGAGACTGACCTCTCAGTCTCTGAGAGGTCAGTCTCAGACTTGAGGGTGGTGTTGAGGTCACTCTCAGACTTTAAGGTTGTGTTGAAGTCAGTCTCAGACTTGAGGGTGGTGTTGAGGTCACTCTCAGACTTGAGGGTGGTGTTGAGGTCACTCTCAGACTTTAAGGTTGTGTTGAGGTCAGTCTCAGACTTGAGGGTCGTGTTGAGGTCACTCTCAGACTTGAGGGTTGTGCCGAGGTCAGTCTCAGACTTAGTTAACGTTATGTTATTGCAGCAAATCACTGTTCAGTATCGTAGAACTCTCGGTACCCAAGTGCTGCAGGTATTGTAGAAAGACTGACAAACATTGGCTCTTGCTCCCATAGAATTACTGACAGGCAACTGTACCGGGTCTTGTAGAACTTGATAAGAAATGCGCTTTTAAACCATATGAACAACTATTGCAAATGAGAGATCTGTTACGCCCCAGACGTAATGAGGCGCCTGGAGCACCCAGTTAGTCGAAAGATTGTCATTAGGTGGCTAGTAACTGGATGGGTGACCGTGTCGAAAGATTCCTACCCTGGCTGTTAGGACCTTGATAAGCCTAACCCGTTACATATTCCTGACAATGGGCAACAACTTTGTTCCTCACCCAACATTGTCATCACTATACACGACCCGTCATCCATATATAATCAATTATATAGACCATACTGCATGCCCACCCCCAACAGAGGTATTATAGACCATCTGCACTAATTACTCCACCATAGATTAGCTGTACCGTGTTCAGTGCTCACTCTACTTAGGGTATTATAGACCGTGCTCAATGCCCACCATAGGTTTTATAGACCGTGCTCGATACCCATCATAAGTATTATAGACCGTGCTCAATACCCATGATAAGTATTATAGACCATGCTTAATACCCACCATAGGTATTATAGACCGTGCTCAATATTCGAGAGGACGGGCTGTCACCCGTGCTCACCACCCATCATAGGCTGATATAGACTTCAGGAACATATACGTCGTCCATCACTAGATGCCGTAAAAGGCTTATCACCTCTCTGTCAATCAGTTTGAGAACAGTCTGCAGACTTTCACATGATGATTCACAGCGCCCGAAATGCTGCGCGTACTAGTGGCTTTACAAGATCATCACCCTCAAGTCTGAGACTGACCTCAACACCACCCTCAAGTCTGAGAGTGACCTCAACACCACCCTCAAGTCTGAGACTGACCTTAACATCACCCTCAAGTCTGAGACTGACCTCAACACCACCCTCAAGCCTGAGAGTGACCTCAACACCACCCTCAAGTCTGAGACTGACCTCAACACTACCCTCAAGCCTGAGAGTGACCTCAACACCACCCTCAAGTCTGAGACTGACCTCAACACTACCCTCAAGCCTGAGAGTGACCTCAACACCACCCTCAAGTCTGAGACTGACCTCAACACCACCCTCAAGTCTGAGAGTGACCTCAACACCACCCTCAAGTCTGAGAGTGACCTCAACACCACCCTCAAGTCTGAGAGTGACCTCAACACCACCCTCAAGTCTGAGACTGACCTCAACACTACCCTCAAGCCTGAGAGTGACCTCAACACCACCCTCAAGTCTGAGACTGACCTCAACACCACCCTCAAGTCTGAGAGTGACCTCAACACCACCCTCAAGTCTGAGACTGACCTCAACACCACCCTCAAGTCTGAGAGTGACCTCAACACCACCCTCAAGTCTGAGACTGACCTCAACACCACCCTCAAGTCTGAGACTGACCTCAACACCACCCTCAAGTCTGAGACTGACCTCAACACCACCCTCAAGTCTGAGACTGACCTCAACACCACCCTGAAGTCTGAGAGTGACCTCAGCACCACCCTCAAGACTGAGACTGACCTCAGCACCACCCTCAAGTCTGAGAGTGACCTCAACACCACCCTCTAGTCTGAGAGTGACCTCAACACCACCCTCAAGTCTGAGAGTGACCTCAACACCACCCTCAAGTCTGAGACTGACCTCAACACCACCCTCAAGTCTGAGAGTGACCTCAACACCACCCTCAAGTCTGAGAGTGACCTCAACACCACCCTCAAGTCTGAGAGTGACCTCAACACCACCCTCAAGTCTGAGAGTGACCTCAACACCACCCTCAAGTCTGAGAGTGACCTCAACACCACCCTCAAGTCTGAGAGTGACCTCAACACCACCCTCAAGTCTGAGACTGACCTCAACACCACCCTCAAGTCTGAGACTGACCTCAGCACCATCTTCTTCATCATGTGTTAAGAAACTGAAACAAAATCTTTGTGGTTTTTCATATATATATTGAAAACTGAAAAGAAAATGTCTCCAATTATGTCAATCATTATTGTTGTTAAAAAAGATAACCAGAATTTTGTATAAATAAATACTGGAGTATTTATAAATAAGTATTATAAATAAATTTATAATACTTATAAATTAATATGCAATTGTCAACATAACGTTTGATGCAGGTTAGTTCCCAACGTCAGTTCTCCAGATAATGCTAATACATGTTATTTTTGCAGAGAAAGTTTGCGGTCTCTTGTAGTATCCTGCTAGTGCTGTAGAGGTAGTTTGGCTCTAGTTTAGCAACCCGCTAGTGGTTCTTGACATTATCGTGAGATGATTTCGGGGTTTAGTGTCCTCGCGGCCCGGTCCTCTACCAGACCTCCACCCCCACGAAGCAGCCCGTGACAGCTGACTAACTCCCAAGTACCTATTTACTGCTTGGTAACAGGGGCATCAGGGTGAAAGAAACTCTGCCCATTGTTTCTCGCCGGCGCCCGGGATCGAACCCGGGATCACATGATCACGCGCCCGGTGTTCTGTCCGCTCAGCCACCGGCTCCCTAACTAGGGAGATTAGTGTATCTTAAACCCCAATTAAATTTTAACTTTTTTTTTATTACCACCACCTTAATCACACATATATGTGTAATTATCAATCATATAATTGAAAAAAAAAATAACAGCTAAGGCGCTTTCAGCTTGCTTCCACGCCTTCATCAGCTGCTGAACTAAGAGAAGCAAGCGCAGCACGTGGAGCAGGGCAAGAGGAGCGTGGACACTGAAGCACTGAAGTGCACAGCCCTCAGAGGAGACCACCGGAGTTGCGTGGTGACCACCGGCCGGGTCGGACGCTCCTGAGGTCTCTCCGCACTGGCTAGTGTTTACGTTGGGTGACTGCTGGTTTGCCCTGCTGGTGGTGGTTTGCCACTGACAGGGTGACGTTTGCCTTAGCCATGGGGTCGTCTCGCCTTCCAGTGCAGAGGACATTGTCGGCTGGTCTGGCATTTACGGTGCCGGTGGACCATCCATTGGTTGGTGTCGCCCTGGTGGACGTGCTTCATGTGCAGCTGTCGGACCTGGTGGGCATCCAGCTGCTTCAGGGCCACCGTGCTGTGGTCAAGTTCCGCCTCCAGGCTGCCTTTCAAGCGTTTCTCGAGCGTTGTGAGGGGCGTGTTTACCCTCTCCCTGATTCAGCTGGCTCAGTTAAGGTGGTGAATCTTAGTGTCACCTTGACGTCTGTGGCGGTGCATGGTGCCCCCTTCGAATTTCAGGACGACTTTTTAACCTCCTGTTTTGAGCGATTTGGGACAGTGTTAAGTGTTCGTTGGAACAAGGTCGTTGCCGGGCACTGTGTTGGTATGCTTGACGGCTCTCGCACCCTGACAATGTCGCTGAAGTGTAGTGTACCGTCGTCGATGTCCGTGTTGGGATACACGCTCCGCTGCCAGTATCGGGGTCAACCGCGCACCTGTTATCGGTGTGGTCACGAGGGTCATCTGGCTGCGGCGTGCGACGTGGGAGCAACTGGTCGGGTGCATGTTTTTCGTGCGGAGGATTTCCCGCCCTTGTTACGTTCGGACGGTTCTGAGGACGGAGTAGGTGCTGTGCCTGAGGCGCCTGATTGCCTGTCTGCTGCTCCGCCTGTTGAGGCGAATTCTACGGCCTGTGCGACACGTCTGATGACTGCTGTGGCCACTGGGGTTGTTGAGCCGGTGTGTGTGGGTGTCGGGCCGTCGCCTGAGCTGCGAGTAGTGCAGGATGTCCCGGTGGAGGTCCATGTCCCGCCCCCGCCTGTGGATGTGATACCGGCTCCCGGGAACGCGGGTTCTGCTGTTTTAGAGGGGGTGCTTCGGCAGGGGGAGGTGCCTGCCGTGCCTGTGTGTGTTGGGGACTGTAGTTCTGCTCTTTCCATCCCTTTGCAGAAGCGCGCGCGTCGGTGTTCTGAGGCTGTTTCCCTGGATGATGTGGACAGTGTGGGTGATGTGGCCTCTGTGGACTCTTCGGACGGTGCGGGTGTGGCCTGTGTGGATGTGAAGATGGTGGCCGTGCCTGCGGCGGGGCCTGCTGGGCGTGGTGTGGTGCGGCCTGTCTCGAAGCGTTCACGGCGGGCTCGGAGTGTGTCTCCCCTTCGTGGTGTGCCTTGGGAGGAGGTGGGGGAGTATGGTGATCTGGCGCCTCCCGCCGAGGATGATGGTGCTGTGAGGGGCTCCGAAGTTGCTACCTGTGCCTCACCTCCTGCGTCTCCTGCTGTTGGATCTCCGCAGTGGGGGGTTGTCCCTGATGATCGTGACCTTGTCGTGCTGTTGCGGAAAGATGTGCGCCAGGGGGCCTCGGCTCCTGTGCCCGGTGGTGGGGTCGGTGCCGCGCCTGCCTCCCCTGCTGTATCCCCTCCTTCCTTGCTCCGGTCTGGGGATTGCCTAGTCCCGTCTGCTGGGGTCGTGCCCTGTGAGGGTCCGGAGTTGGGCCCTTATCGAGATGCCCGGGTGCTTCCGATCCCGTGGTGCTCGTCCACTGTCTGGGTGTCGCGGGTGAAGGAGTTTGTGTATAGGGTGCCGGATAGGATGTCTCAGCCGAGGGCGCCGCCTGGTGGCCGGCTGCCTGCTGACCTGCGGGTGATTTGGGAAGCGTACTGCTCGCGCTTTCCGATACACAAGTTTCCGGAGAAGTATTAGTTCCCGTCTTGCGCACACTGCTAAGCCGTGCGTGGGTCAGCTGCCACCGTGACCACGACGCCCCGCCCCCCGGTGCGGGGTGTCTCCCTCTAACGTTCGCCTCTGTTTTCGTCGCCTCTCCTCTCTCTACGGCCCATCACATCTACCGCTTTTGACTTTCTTCTCCTCCTAACCGTCAACGCGTCTCCTTACGTCTGTCCTGGTGCAGTCATCGGGAGGGTTAACCCTTCATGCAAACTGCACCTATTCTCAAGAAGAAGAAGAGGAGACCACCGGCGCCAACATGAGCCATGACAAGGGAAGAGGGAAGTGAGGCAGGAACTGAAGCGTGGGGAAACAACATACAGGAAAGAAAGAGATAACACATTTGTGTATATATGGGAATAGGTAGGATAAATAGGTAGGATAAATAGGTAGGATA